>NW_008342636.1:788337-801804 GCF_000622305.1 Nannospalax galili | reverse complement strand
AAAGGGGAAAATAGGGGCTGGAGAGATGGCTCAGCGGTTAAGAACACTAGCTGTTCTTGCAGAAGACCTGGGTTTGAATCCCAGCACACACATGGCAGCTAACAACTGTCCGTAACTCCAGTTCCAGGGGATCTGACAGCCTCTGCTGTCCTCCGTAGGCATTTCATGACATGGGTGCACTTATCTACATGCAGACAATACACACATAAAAATAATAAATAAAATATTTAAAAAATTTCTAAGGTCATAGTTTAGCCAACTAGTTTAAGGAATAAAGTATTTTTGTAGTTAAGGTTTATCTGAGAATATTTGGTTTTTGCCCAAGCTTTATCTACACAACACATGGTAATTAAAAGTAACAGACTGGTGGAAATAACCTTCTTGGATGTTTAGCAGCCATACTTTGAGGCCTACACTAATCTGGTCAGAGGGCCTTAAAGGACAGTTTTGCTCCTTGCCCTCCAAGATCTACTAAGTTTTGGGGACTATGGCGCATCTCCCAAAATGTCCTATAACTGTGGTGAGTCACCTGTCCTTGTGTTCAGGGAGGCCATGGAGACCCCACCAGATAGACTTGAACCAATGTCCAGTCTACAAAGAGGATGGTCAACATTTCCTCCATGCTTCTAAGTGAAACCAGCCATAGTCAAGTAGGACCTTTGACTGATCTTCACATAGACAGAACTGTTGAAAGAAAGGAGCCCTGTGACTACTGAGGAACAGGTCCTCAAACGGCCTTAAGAGTAAAGATAAATTGGTTTATTTGGGCCAAACGTATGGTCTTAAACACCCAGAAGGAAAATATAACCAAAGATTAAAGTGATCAGTATATTTCTTTAAGAGTTCAAAAGATTACTTTACACTTGCCAGGCATTAAACTTAAGTCCATATAAAATGTTATTTAGACAATTATTTCTCATTGATTATTTTGTTTCTAATCACAAAGTGCTGCTCAGATGTAAGACTTCAAATCTTTGTCTGCAATAATGTAGTGCCCACTTGTAGCTAAGGGAGACAACCCATTATTGTTCTAAAATGATGACTAAATTTGTTTTCACTCCCTATCTAAAAGCCTTTGTGAGGGAACTGACACTGATTCTAACCACTCCAACAGCTATCAAAATGCCTGAAAGCAAACCCTGAATCCATCACTCTTGAGTCCAGCCTTGGCAGTCAAAAGAAAAATGAGGAACCCAACAGAGGGATGCTTATGGAAGCCCTTGTCAAAAAATTCCAATGGACTCATATGAACATTTGAAAATTGCCCTGCTCTGACTTTTTTCTAGTTCCCTGTCTAGAACTTGGAATGCTAACTACTCTTGCCTTTACTTCTCCTTCACATCTCATATTCACCAGTCAAGGACTTTCTTTTCCCCCCTACAAATTATGCAATTTGGGAAACTTTTAGATAGACCCACTGAAGGGGTACTCAAATCACCTCACCCCGTGTCCCTGTTCATCATGGAAGAAGTCAGAAGGGTGTGTATCCCGATTCCCTATCAGCAATTTGGGTAACTTCTTCCTGGGATGGTGTGATAAGAATAGGAGGTAGGAACTGGCTAGGCAATTAGGGTAAAAAGACCCCAAAGAAAAGTAGCTAGTTTCTTGGCTAAAAATCAAAATGCTAAAAGTCACAATGTCCTTGGGCCTTTTAGCATCATACTCAGTTCCAAAGGCCAAAAATGTCTAAAGTGTTTGGGAGCTTTTATCTAATCCTTAAAAGATTTTAGGGTTACCTCTTCAGAGGGAGGAATGTTAGAGTAGCAAAAAGCTCCATAAAAAAAAATAATAAAGAATCAAGGAAGAAGAAAGATACATGAAGTTATCAGAAAAAAAGTAGTGGGGAGATATGGGAGGAGTTGGAGGGGAGGGAGTGGACGTGGATTTGATCAAAACACCTTATATGTGTATATGAAATTCTTAATAAATTTTATCCTTTTATATTTTTACAAATCCACTTCATGTCTAGGTCACTAGAAAACAAGTAGAAACCTGTGTTTAATTTTCCAGTTATGTGGTAAAAGCAAATGCAACCTCTGGCAAACTCATGAATGTATGAGCATGAAAATGGTGAATTGTCTTAGCACTTAGCTGCTTTTCTTGACACTCTGATAAAATATCCTTATAAAAGGAATTTAAGAGAGAAAGGGTTTATTTTGACTAACAGTTCAAGAGTACAGTCCATTATTGTGAGAAAGTCCTGGCAGCAGAAGCCTGAGGCACCTGGTCACATTGCATCACAATCAGGAGGCAGAGAGGAACATGTACTAGTGCTCAGCTCTTCTCCTTTTTATTCGTCAGGCTGTTAGGGTGCATCTTCCTACTTAATAACCTAATCTAGATTAGCACTTACAGGCACACCCAGGAGCTCCTTGACAGGATTCTAGATCCTGTGAAGTTGACAGTCAATACTAACTAGCCACCACTGTGTTATCACAGAATATAATTTGTTACAAAAACAATTGTGCCTAAGAATCTCCTCAAAAGACCTTGGGATTCCCAGAGCTCTCTGAGGCACACATTGAGAGCTGCTGCTGTAGTGAAATAAACAGCAGAATAAAGACACGAATTCTACAAAACACTTTGTCCCTTAAAGCAAGTCACAACTTATTTTAATTAAAAAATATTTTATTAGCATGTAAAATAATGGATTTCATTGTCATTTTCATAACTTGTATGTATTTGTACCTTGCTCATAGTTAAAACCCCTGATACCATCCCCCATCCCTGATTGCTCCTCCTCACACTTAATCCCCTTCTTCCCAACAGAGCCCCTCTTCTGCGTTCATGTCATAGATGTAGAAAGAGATAGATACAGACCTGGATAAATCTAGATTTTGCATAGGAGAGAAATTCCATCTTGTGTTCCCTTCACCCCATTACTCTCTGTTGTTCCTCCTCCCTTTAGACCCCTTCTTCCCCACTCACAGTCCCCTTTCCACTTTCACATTACATAAACATTTCAGTCTAGACTGTGATCAAGCAATGATCACAAACCTGTGATCCAAGTACTTGAGAGGTGAGACAAGAGAATTAGTAGTTCAAAGCCATTCTGGAGACATGATAAGCTTGAGGATCACCTGGGCTACATGAGCCACTATCTCAAAACATAAATGAATAAATAAATAAACAAATAAATAGATAAATATCAAGATTCTGTGTATAAAAAAACAACTAGAATCATTCAACAGAGATGGATTCATATCTAAAGATTGTGAAATTTAAAAATAAAGAATAGGAAAAGGAGAAATATTTTGTAGGACAATTTTGATGGTCTTATGGGTTAGGAGCGGTAGATCCATGTTATTTTTATTTTTATTTTTTTGGTCTTTTTGAGACAGGGTCTCCCTGTAGCCCCAGCTGTCCTGGAACTCACTATGTAGACCAGGCTGGCCTTGAACTCACAAAGATCCGCCTGCCTCTGCCTCCAGAGTGCTGGGATTAAAGGCGTGGGCCACCATGCTCGGCTATCCATGTTGTTTTAAGCTGTGTGCTCTAATGCTAATGGGAAGGGATATGGGTGTGCCTATCATAAGAAAAATGTTGAAACCATCCAATGAAACCACATTCTCAAAGATCTGATACCACAAATGCCAAGATATGGTGGGAACAAATGAAAAGATAGGTGCTGTTGAGGAGATACAAGGAACTAGATCTCAGGACAGAGGAGTCTAAGGCTAGGTAAAACCAGTGCAAGTCCACCAAATTTCTCGTTATTGACTATGGCAGCCATTGGTGTTGAATAGATTTTAACCACCATGACCAGCTGTAATGGACAACAGCTCATAGAAGTCAACCCAGGAAGGGACTTGACCTCAAGGACTGGTGGTCAGAAGCAGGACTTCATGCCGAGAAGCGCTAGGAATGGCCCTTTCCTCCTTTATTTCTCCCGTAGATATTTTTGTTCTCTGGGAAGAAGCAGTGTCTAACAAGACACTGGGATAGGAAAATACTCTTTCTTTGTTGCTTTGGAAAAGTATAGTCATTACAGCTGTTATTGCTACAAGGTTGATGAAAGAAATCAAGGGACCAAATATAATAATCTAAGTATAATTGGAAACCTGATTCATGTAGCCTAAACATAAAGAAATTGCCTTTTAAAAATTAAAACCTAGATCTAAGCCTTTTACAGGTATTTATGATGTGTTTTCTTAGTATGTTTCTTGACACAGCCCTTTATTCTGTATTTCTAAGTTTTAAGTTACACATTCAGAGTTAACGCAGAAAGACCCAAATAGCATCAAAAATGTTCTCAGTACCAAATCAATTTATTCATTACTATTGCAGTCCTCATTTTTTTGGTGGGAGCTACATCAGCCATAACACTTGCATATGTTCATTCCCGGTGCCTAATGCGCACCAGAAGATAAAGGCGATGTCATTGGAATGAGTCTGGGCATGCTTGTTACTTACACAGTGGTTATATCTTATGAAGCCCAGAAACACAGGTTCAGGAAAAGAGCCTGCAGCAGTTGTTTGTGTCTACATCTGTTTGGGTGTTAGGTGCTTACTTATGTAACATGTATGCATGCACATTGTATTGTTTATTGTATAATTCCTTATTTGGAAAGTATTAAATCACTCCCTGGCTTAGCTTTGTGTCATCTATTGATTTTCTATTTAGTCTACATTATAACTTGACCTCTTCCTCTCCAAGAAGGTTTATAAAATGTTAATAGATACAAGCATGACAAAGACAGCCAATCAACTATCAAAATAGGAGAAAAGATAAAAAGCAAACAGCACTCCACCATGCTAAATGCTCCTGAGGTCACCTTTCCAATCTAGCTCTGGTTACCACAGGACACCTCCAGCAAAGGCAAGTTTGTTTAAAGCTATAGTTCACTGCGTCTTACCTACACAATTTATTAGTCACATAAAATATTTTGTAATTTTATAGTACATTGAGTTTGACAGATTTGCCTACCTATTTTGCATAATATTTCAGCAGTTCTGTCTATTTAAATTTAAATATATTACTTGCAATGTTTCTGGATTGGGTGTATGCCTGTTTGTGTATTCACAGATGGTTAAATCTAACCTAAATCTAACAAACACATTTCTGAAAATGTGTTTTTTCTTTCTATATTTTCTTTGAGTAGTAGAAAAATGCATTAGTACTTATACTTAAGCACATATCAACATCCAGCCTTTGCACTCAGACTTAGAAGATAAACAAACCCTTTCTTTTATGTAAATGCACAGGCTTGCATGCTGAAGTCCCTCATGACATTTGACATTAATCAGGTGCACAGACCTTGCTTTCTCATAGAAAACAATTTAGAATGTATTTCGGAATTACTGCTTGTTACTGCTGTCAGTCTAATTAGCTAACTAAAGACAATATCTGTTCATAATCAAAGTAGTCAAAAATAGCAAGTTTAGTAATTAGATCATATAATTTCTTAACAACTCAGTTTTATAGTGGCAGAGTACAGCGCATTCAGGCAGTTTTCTACAAATACTCTTCTATATTCAAAATTAGGAATTCCACAGTGTATTACTATGACATTTAAAGCCGGAGATGGAATGTTTAGGTTCGAAAGCACACTTCCCTCCTGTATGCTCTGTGAAATTACTTGTGAGTCACATTACATTCTAAATCCATTTCCCCTCAAACCATTCTCAGGGTCTGACATTTGCTTGTTGTCACTAATGTTCTTTTCAGTAAGAGCCGCCCATATGAACTGTAACATAATGAAACAATTAATCTTTGTTGAGTAATTTTAATGATTCTATAATTGTAGAAAAACATGTTTTCCCCTCTATCAACTCAGATACTCAGTGGCATTTCAATGCTATGAAAAAAGAAGACGAGGAAGAAAAGAATCTCTATTTTTTTTTTATTTTAAGAACACTGTATTAACAGAATCTACAAGGCAAACAGAGATAATGTCACCAATGAGAATTGACACTTGGTATAACCGGTGGCTGTGCAAAATTCTAGCCCGAAAACCCTGAAATAGGCTAATTTCACTTCTCCCAGCTGCCTGCCTTTCAATTCTTTATCTCAGCTATCAGGATTGAATAAATTTCATCTCCCACACTACAAGTAATGAGCAGGAAATGACTTATGAAGCACAGAGACCAAGTTAAGACAGAATTGGAATACACTTTTAATGAGACGGAGCTGAGAAAGTGAAAGTGTTACTCACTTGACAGACTTGGCAAAATATCCAATATTATTTCAAATGCTCTTTCCGTTCTACAAAGAAACTGTCAAATATTAAAATAAAAATGAAAAAAAAATCACCCAGTGCTCTGAAGAATTCTTTAGGGGAAAATTGTTAATGTGATTATAAGCTAAAAAAAATAGTTATCAGAGACATCATTTAAAGCAGCAGAACAGATATGACTTAAAATGTAAATGTGTTAAGTATAAATACTCCTGTGAAAACAAACAGCGTCTTTAGTTTCTCTGGAAAAAGGAAACACATATTAGCATTCAGGTGACAGGCATCTCTTTGAAGTCCAGACATTGTTGGGAAAACGGAAAGCAGGCAAGTATTTTCTTTGTTACCATTTAGTTAGAAGGCTGTAAAATAATGTTATTATTTTTGGCTTTGAAATATTCTGAAAATACATTGAAATAAGCTTGTGTAAAAAGAAGATAAACTTCAGCATGTTTTTCTTTTTATTATTTTATTTAAAGTGTTGACATTCAACAGGAAAAGCCCTGCTGAGGTAGATGTGTCAGGGGTAGTGGGTTTTGGCTAATAAGAAAGGTTCGTACCAAAATAAGAGCATTTATGTTCACACTTAAAAAAAATCAGAGCTAGGTATGGTAGAGCACAGCTTTAATCTCAGGACTCGGGAGACAGAGGCAGGAAGCTCTCTGTGAGTTCCAGGTCAGCCTGATCAATATAGTGAGTTCCAAGTCAACCAGGGGCTTCATACTGAGACCCTGTCTCAATAATTAATTAATTAAAGAAATCTTGTTGGACCAGGTGGATGTCTCAGTGAGTAATCAGCTTGCCACCAAAACTAATGACTAGGGTTCCACCTCCAGAAGGCAAGAACTGATTCCATTATGTCATCCTCTGACCTCCACAGCAGTGTCCTAGCACGGGACCATGCATGTACCTCTCCCCTTATAATAAATAAATATGTGTAATTTTTTTTTAATCACAGGGCACTTATTCCATGAAAAATTTGAATGCTATAAACTAACAAGAACAACTAGAAAAATTGGACTCCAACCCAGCAATGACAGTATAAAGAGACTTTGAAACATAGCGAATGCCAGGTGATCACATCCTCTTATACATTCTATCTCCCCAGCCAAGATGAGATCCAGAATAAGGGTCAAACTGAGTGGCTTTGGAAACTTGCATATAGCCCCCAACTTAACCCCACCAGACACCTTCCAATAGGAAAAGAAGTTCTTTCTTTCCTTCCTGCCCCTGCCTCCTCTTACCTCCCCTTTACATTTCTGTCTTTCTCTTAGTGATTACTTCCTGTCGGTTTTTCTAGTGCATAAAACATCTGTGATTTGCTTCCTGCTCAGTAGTTATATAGAGTCTCACAGCAGGTGCCACTTACAAAAAAGGCCTGGTGAGCTTGAGTGCACATGTGTTATCCCACGATCTGTGGGTCATGCTGCACTAGCTGTCCCTTCCTTCAGCATGATAAACAGTTTGTCTGGTTGGCCAAACTTCTTAGGAAACGATAAGCTGGAGTGCATATCTGCTTTTCTTTAAAAATAGGTATGTGTACGTTCAGGATTGTATGTAGATATCTAACTCTGTGGTAAACAAATCACACACAGAGACAGAGGCACATGACACACACCCACACAGACCCACACACAGACACACAGACACACTACACATACACAGACACACACACACTACACACACACACAGACACACAGATATACTACATACACACAAACACACACACTGGCCCACAGTCATCCACGCAAGGGGACAGGAAGGTGCGTAGCCGCACTTCAGCCGTTGCGACACACACACACACACACACACACACACACACACACACACTCCTAGTAGTTTTCTAATGCTGTCAGGCAGTCAGTCACTCATGTCCCCAGGCTCCAGGGCCCTAAATTCACTTCCTGGACTTTGAGGTCTGGGTTACCTTGGGCTTTGAAATTTCCTGGATAACAAGCAATGTTGAGGAAGCTTTTTGTTGAGAAAACAAATCTGATATTCAAAAGACTTGTAAATGTTGTTTGCTTTTAACACCCAGTAATGGTGACCCCAAAGAGGAATACTACATTTTTCCCATCAATGTCCTTATTTTGTAAATAACATGTAGAAACTCAGTTAAAGGGATTTAATGAAGCCCATTATAGCTTGTGAACCTCTCCAGCTTTCTCCTTTAATTCCTCCTCCCTGAAAGTTATTACCTAACAACATTCCCTGGAAGACCAGAGTTTACTAAACCAGGATCTGCACATCTCTTCCATGATGGTTTATATTCCATACACCTCCTTCAACTGGGCTAAGTTACTGTGGAAAGTCTAACCCAAGAAGACAGCAAAGTACAAGACAATACTGGGAGTTTTAAAACTGTGGTTCTGAAGTACGGTAAACCAGTCACATTTTTCTGTGTTTAAGAAAATCCTTTTGGATAGCCTAATTAGACTGGGAAAAAATATACCACACATTATGATATTACATGCCTTTAATCCCAGCACTTGGGAAGCAGAGGCAGGTGGATCTCTGTGAGTTCAAGGCCAGCCTGGTCTACATAGTGAGTTCCAGGCCAACTGGGGCTACAAAGAGACCCCGCCTCAAGAAGACCAAAAAAGAAAATGCTTTTGAATAGCCTAATTAAATTGGAAAAAACATATACCATACCCATACATTATATATATATATATATATATTATTCAAATTTGGAAGATGAGCTTGCAATTCATGGAAAAATGACAAAAAGAAATGAAAAATGAAGCTTTCATTGTGAGTTTAAGGCCAGCCTGGTGTACATACTGAGTTACAAGCCAACCAGGGTTACACAGTAAGGCTGACTGAACGTGGCAGAAAGTCACACTATTACTTTATAGCCATTCAAGATTTCTTAAGAAATTTGTATTTCATAGGTAATAGACTCTTGTTCCATAATCTCCTCCTTATGCCCCATGCCAGCTTAATTCTTAGTTATGGAGCACTATTTCTCAATGATAGGCTATATAAATGTAATACATCTGTTGCAGACTCTGGTGAGGCAAGAGTTGATATGATAAGCACGTAACTCTGCTAAAAGTTCAGGACTCTTGTTCACAAGAATTGAGGGAGAGCCTTGTACTGGGCTTTGGGCTTAGCGGGATGAGACCATCCTTGGGATTTCGGTTCTAGATAATCTATCTCATTCATGTATTCTCTATCAATTCCTTTCCAGTTCAAGGTTTCATTTAGTATTTATTTACTTGATACAAGTTCTCATGTAGCCCTGCCTGGCCTGGAACTCACAATGGAGCCAAGGATGACTTTGACCTTCTCATCTTCCTGAGTGCTAAGAGTACAGGTGTGTGCTACCACACGTGGCTTAGGTGCTTCTGGGGTAGAACAAACCAGGCAAGCACTGTGTAACTGTACCACATCCCCAGCCACATCTTAAGCATTTTCAAGAGTGTGATCCTGTCATGTTAAATATATTCACATGGTTGTGGAACAGATCTCCAGAATTTTTCATCTTATGAAGCTGAGATTCTAAATCTGTCAATTTTTTCCTCCCCCAGTACCTCTGATAAAATTTTATTTATTTAAATTTATTTAAGTTAAAAATACTTAATTTTTTTTCTCTCTTTTTCTCTTGGGACAGGGTCTCACTGTGCAGCCCAAGCTGGCCTGGATCCTCTTCCTCAGCCTCTGAAGTCCTAGGATTATAGACATGAGACATTATACATGATTTGATGATATTTTTGATTGCTGGTTTGGGGCTAGTTTCAGATGTGGTGATACAGAAATATGGATGGTATTATTAGACTTTCTCTATAAAATAGCTATTTTTCATTTAAAGACACCTTTGTTCACAAATGTGGTACATAAAATGCTCATTTTCTGCTACACATAACATTAATGGTGAGTAATCACCCAGAAAATGGGGAGTTTAAAGCTTGTCGTCCCTCATAGGATGCCGGGATTTTAACCTTGGACTCAGACTTGGTTAAACATGGAAGATAGCAAGTGGGTAAAGATGGTTTTCTTAGAAGTGGCGATTATGTTGGTGACAAGTAGATTGCACGCTTTTTAGCCACACAAAGAGATTCTTGAAATACTGTCTGGATAATTGAAGTCAAAGTGATCTTTTGGCATATAACCTACCATTTCTCTGCGTCATTTAGAACCCTTAGCTGCAGCCACATGAGTAGTGTATGAGGGGAGCTTATTTCCTGTGAATAAGTTATGACTTAGAACATTGTCAAACAAATAGCATATTTGAAATCCCAAAATGGAGACAGAGAGAGAGAGAGAGAGAGAGAGAGAGAGGGAGAGAGAGAGGGAGAGAGGGAGAGAATTTCTGATGGTGGCCTAATTACTTAGGATTAGAAGACTGCTCAGCCCCCAGCATCTTGAGGACAAATAAAGAAGGAAATCCCTAGTTCTTGCTACATATAACCACATCCAGTGTCATCTGATAATTTTCAATGTTCATTTAAGCTAGAAAGAAAAGCATGGCAATCACAGTGCCTCACATTGTTAATCTTGTCTTCACTAATAGTTACGTTATTCGTTCTTTCATTTCCCATGTATAAGTGAAATTTTTTATGGTATATGTGTGTGTATAGGTCAGAGGACTACTTGTGAGGGTCGATTCTCTCCCTCCAACATGCAGGTCCCAGGGACTGCACTCAGGTCATTGGGCTTGATGGCACATGCTTTTACCTGCTGTGTCATCTCACCTACTTGTGTTTCTTAAAGTCCAATCATATTGAAAAGCTAAGGTCACTTCAGTTCAAACCCCCAAACATTCTTGTGCCTTAGGAGAATGGAACATTGTTGATGTTTTTGTCAAGAAGGGCTTGTGAAGTGTGTAGTGTTTTGGGGTGAGATGGGAAGTATATTTCACTGCACACCACAAAAGGGATACTCTATCTTCCGCAGAGCTAAGGATGATGACCACTTCTTCATGATTTGAACTCCTGACTGAAGCACAGCTGTGATCCAGACTTCAAAAGGGATCTTCAAAATGACAAAGACCTGCTTTCAGAGTTGACAGAACCAAGCAGGTGAGAGATGTGATCGCTGTTCACTAGGCCTGCTTGTTGTGGCCCGTGTCATTGGCCAGAAGAGTGGGTGGAGGGTGTTTTGTGTGACAGGATCAACAGACCTAGAATCAAATGGTAAAACCACAGAAATGGGGATTTTCTTTCATATCCATTACATTAAAGACAAATCATACCATTAGAGGCAAAGCAAGAGGAGTTCTCCTTTCTGAAGTTAGCCCATCTATATAATTGGATTTTATCTGGTTGGTCATATCAATTAGAAATATCCTAGCAACATCTCTTGACCTGATAGGAGTAAGCGTATTCCAGAGGGCTCTGTATTATAAACAGTCACTCTGTGTGTATATATGTGCTTCAAATTAGAGTTAAAGAGCTTTTGTTAATTACTAGAATGAAAGGCATTCATTTCTCCCTTGGGAGAGTGGCTTATTTCCTTTATTATTCTTAGCTTCTGAACACTTGAGCACTCTTCTCCCTTGCTAACCTCAGTTATTAAGAAAACTCTATACAATGCATTTTTGTTGTGTTGCGTTGCAGCAAAGCTGTTGACAGGTCCACTGGAGCCCCTTGGAAATGGTCATTCTCAGATGTGGAAGCTGTTATCATGACCACACTGATGGGGCTGAATTGATTCTTGGACATTAGATAGGCCCTAACAGCTGACCACAAGACAGCAGTGTGCCTGTGCACACAGTCTCCCTGGGCCCAGAGGCACTAGCTCAGCATTGTGAAGAGTATGCCATGTAATTCTGGGCCATTAATGGGACAGCGGTGCTTCATCTCTGCCAGAGGGCCATGCAGAGGGCAGCATCTTGTCCTCGACCATTAAGCACAGTCATGAAGAGATGGCCCCTGGTGGGCTCTAAGACAAGCTGGGGAAGCCTTTGCTGATAGGTAGCAGATGCATTTGAAAACCATCTTGCTAAATTCCTTCCTTTTCTCTGAGTTTCCTCCCCAGGCACTGGCCAGCCAGTTGCAGTGTTTATGTGGTGATCTGAGGTTGGGAAGATAAATTTCCAAAGACTGGTTTGTTTAAATAAAGGTAAGAGACAGACCTTGGGATGTAATGATCAAGTGCCTGTCACAGGGTAATTTTGAATGACCTGTGGTTTAAAACCAATCTATTTACCCTACTTTCTACTCTTTTTGAACACTGATGAGCATCCACGGTGAATAGATTAATATTTGCTGACATGCAGGGTGGTCCTTTCAATTAGTTGCTTCCTCACAGAACAAGCCTTGCAGGAGGCTGGCTGTCATCACTTGTGTTCTACGCCTCAGAGCCTCTGAAGTTTCCAGATCTCGCAGAAGGATTGGGTCTGCCCTCTTTCTTCTGTTTGCTGGCAGTAGACGTCAGTTAACAGAATGGCTCAGAGAAGATGGAGCGCTAATCTAGAGGGGCCGAAATGGCCCTGCCATTTTCTAGATGACAGCCAGTACTTTCCACCGGCTTTGGCACACGTGCAGGCATCTGTCTTTGTCAAGACGCTTGCTCATCTGGTGGCTAGAAACGCTTTTGTTAAAAACACGTGACCACACTTCATCAGTCTTGCGAGGGAGTTGTTGATTTTGTTAAACTAAGTTTAAACTCCACTGTGGCTTTCTGAGATGACATCTATTTTTATTAGCTATTGTCATGATTATTTATACTGTCTAAGCATACTGGAGTTTAGAAAAAGGCAAGTTGGCTGATAGAGTGGACTAAAACAAAAAACCCGGGGCTGTGGGTGTCCACATTAACCTCCCTTCATTTTTGGCTATACTTAATTAAGAAATGACTTTCTAAAGAAAAGATAGAACTCAAATGCAAAACAAAATTCAATGAATGGTCAAGATGGCTCAGTGAATAAAGGCACTTGATGCTAAGCCTGATGACCTGAGTTCAATCTCTGGGTTCTACAGGGTAGAAGTAGAGAACTGACTTCCACAAGTTGTTCTCTGACCTCTACAAGCATGCCATTGCAGGTTCCTGCTCCCACATACAACAAATAAATGTAACGAAAACCAAATCAAAAAGCAAAGTTCGATGTAAACAATGTGTGTTTCCCTGCAAGTTATGCCATGCATTGAAAAATTATAAATCATTTTGCTATAATTTATGAAATGCTGTCAAACACCAAAGAATAGCACCTGAAATGTCCTTAATTCCAACTCAATTTGAAGAACAAATATTTATTTGTGGTTGGAAAATATTTATTTTCTGATATTATTTCAATTTTGAAATGTCTGCTCATATCTTTGTAGTTCAAGTAAGACTTAGCGAAACTTTT
>NW_008342636.1:785474-788211 GCF_000622305.1 Nannospalax galili | reverse complement strand
ATTTTTTTGTGTGTAAATAAAAATTGTGCGAAATTTTTTTGAATTTTTTTTTTTTTTTTTTTTTTTTTTTTTTTTTTTTTTTTTTTGGTAGGACTTTTGATGGAACCCAGAGCCTGAATACATGTTAGGCAAGCGCTCTACCACTGAGTTACATCCCCAACCCTAAGTGGATCCTTTCTGGTGGGTTCTCACCAGTTTTAACCACTCTACAGGTTTCTGAAGAATTTGCATTCACTATGTACTTTTTGTGATATGGTAACACAGTCAAGAAGTTTCTTAACAGTGTCCATAGAACATACCATTTCTTTAAAAAAATTATTATTCTGTGTATGTATATGTGTGTGTGTGCATAATGTGTGTGAGTGCATGGGCTAAGGTGTGCATTTGAACGAGAGCTTTGTGGAGTCAGCCTGTCCACCCACCTTTACCTGGGTTCCAGGGATTGAACTCAGGTTGTCGGGCTGTCTTAGTAAGTGCCTTTACCTGCTGAGCTATCTCTCTGGGTTTATATCATCTTTAATTTTTTTTAAAGGTTATACATGTTCAATAAGACACATTAAACGTATTTTATTTATTGTTACAGTAGGGTGGTGTGATGTGTACGGTGAGTGTGGTATGCATATGCGTGGTGTGCATTTGGAAGGCAGAGGACAGCTTTTGGGAGGTGATTCTTTCCTTCCACCTCAGGTTCCTGGCATCGCACTCAGGTTGTCAGACTTGTGTGACAGGTGCCATCTGGCTGGTCTATGGTTCTTTCTTTCTTTCTTTGTGATACTAGGGGTAGAAACCAACACCCCACGAATGCTAGGCAAGTGCTCCACTGAGCTATCTGCCCAGCCTAAGGACAGAGGTTTTAAAGAGTGATTCTTGAACGTCAAAATGGAGATCTGTGTCCAGCTGGCCTCATCACACTTGCCAGTGTGAACACATCCCCTTTTCTCTTTTCTCTCCTCCTCTCTTCATCCAATCATGGACTCACAACTCTCCCCGCCAGCTGCCGGGAGTCCACCGGGTGCTCTTATTCATGAGCATGCATGGGGGGAGGAAGAGAGCCTGAAGGGACATCTCTTGGCAGCTGCCTCCTTTCAGCCTTTTAAAGCTGAATGGCTATGACAGTCACAAGAGACAGTGCTGGTAAGAGCTATTTTGAGATTTGCTGCCTACCAGAAGCTCATCGATAGAGGCAAAGTAGCTCAAAGGGCTGCGTGAGGGCCACACAGCCTAGCCCAGTGCCTCTCACTCGTCATGCTGAGTTGTAGAGTGGCCCCAGAGCTCTTTTCTTGGGTCTACTGCCTTCCATTCCTATTCAGGCAAGCTGGTAAAACGGACACTGAGGAAAGGTTACAGACTGAAACATTATTAATATCAAAAATACATATGGAAAGCTACAACTGTAAGAAAAACCAGAAAAGTGAGCACAGTAATTGAAGTGAAGCAATGGCCAAGTGACTCAACAGAGGGTTTTTGAAAGCAAAAATCTCCAAGTATTGAGAAATGAAGGGAGAACTGGGCATGTAGCTCAGGTGGTAGAGTGCTTACTTAGCATGCAGGAGGCCCTGGGTTTGATTCCCCAGCACCACATAAACCAGGTATCATGTATGGCGGTGCATGCCTATAACCCCAGGCCTCAGGGGGTGGAAGCAGGAGTATCAGAAGTTCAAGGCCAACCTTGACTATACGATAACTTTGAGACCAGCCAAGGTTTTGTGCCATCTCAAAAAAAAAAAAAAAAAAAAAAAAAAAAAAAAAAGATTTGGAATAGATTTGACCTTGCTTTGGAAGGGCAATGACATGAATTTTATGATAAACAGTAATATTTCTCAAAAGGAAAAGGAAACATTTAATAATCGATATACAATTAGGTATACTGACAACTAAGTAGCTATAAATTAAGAAGAAATTGATACTAAGATTATTTACTTTTTTAAAGAATCTTACAAACAAGATGGCTATTATTTGAAAGCTAAATTTTGTGCTGGTTATTTCATGATTTTACAAGCACACATGTCCACGAAACTTGTTGTGAAAGAAGTACCAGTAGGTGCCTCCTTTTCCCCTGCATCTTTGACTTTAAAAAAAGTAAATTAAAATAAAGCAGACGAAAAGTAAATAAAATGCATATAAACTTCAGCCTCATCAGTCTGAGCAAGATTTTGACAGTGAGCCCTTTGCAGATATTAAGCTATACTATGTGACTATTTTTTTCCAAGTTGTTCAGCTATATCAGTAAAAAAGGTGGCTTCCAATAATATTTTTGACAGTTGTACTCTAGATTTTGTGAAAGATATAGGTTAAAAATTTCAACAAAAACCAATCTTCTTGTAATATATATAGCCTTTCTGAGGACATGATAACAGTGTTTAACACACTAAGAACTGCACTGTCTCCAGAGGAGAGCTAAGTTTTACACTGTACAAAGTGCGTCAGCGACAGTATTGAAGTCTCATTCTACCAACAGCATCAGAAACAATAGGATTATCATGAGGAAAGAAATGTGGGAGAAGGGTCAGTGCTCTTGAGAGTGAGGCATGAAGCACGTTTTACTAAGACAACTTTGTTGTCTTGTTTGTAAGCATCACCATAAGATCATCTCCAGAGACCAGCTTTTACAAATAAACTTGATAAACAGCTGAAAATATGAAAAAGCATTAGACTGTATGTCCTTCCAGGTGAAAGAAAAGCAGGAGCTCAAGAGAGGTAGGACCATAGGATAAGGATATTAGTAAGGGAGAAAGGG
>NW_008342636.1:758051-767253 GCF_000622305.1 Nannospalax galili | reverse complement strand
TTCTGGGACTGCCCCAGATTTCTCAATATTGTTTCCTAAGCTTTTCACAAGCCTTGGGCCAACATGGCTTGGGGTGAGTAACCTGGGGCACATTTCCTGAGCCAGGAACCACCTGCTGGCTTTAGCCTCTCAGGGGGTTGAGACTAGATGCTGAGCAGGACTGTGCCTTCCAGGCACTGCACAGTGAGGTACAGTGACTTCTAGTGTGAGATCCTGCCCAGACCCACAAAACTTCTGCTCTGATCTTCTTTTCCTTAGTCCCTGGTCCCTCCCTTCCCTGCCTCCCTCCTTCCCTCTACCCTCCCCCCTTCCTCCCTCCCTTCCTTTTTCTCTCCTCCCTCCTTTTCTCTCTCATTCATCATCTCCTCTTTCTTTCAACAGCTGTGTATCTTGCTAAGCAGCCTAGTATGGTCCTGAATGCCTGTCTTCAATCAATCCTCCTGCCTCAGCCTCTCCAGTTGCTGGGCCCACTACACCCAGCTCATGCATTTATAAACTAAACCTTTTCTATGAGGAGGAGGAAGAGGAGGAGGAAGAGGAGAAAGAGGAAGAAAATGAGGAGGAGGAGATGGAGGAAGAGGAGAGGGGAAGGAGAAAGAGGAGGAGGAAGAAGAGAAGGAAATGAAGGAGGAGATGGAGGAGGAGGAGATGGAGGAGGAGATGGAGGAAGAGGAGATGGAGGAGGAGGAGGAGCTGGAGGAGGAGCAGATGGAGGAGGAGCAGGAGGAGGAGGAGGAGGAGGAGGAGGAGGAGGAGCAGATGATGACTTTGGCTGGAAGCAGGGACTTAAAATTCAGTCTATAGAGAAGGAAAATGCTCTTTAGCATCTAGCATAAGCCCGCTGACAAGTTCAGTGCAGTGGAAAACTGAATTGGCTTTCGTTCTCCTCAATGTCTGCGAGGAGGAGGAGGAGGAGGAGGAGGAGGAGGAGCAGATGATGACTTTGGCTGGAAGCAGGGACTTAAAATTCAGTCTATAGAGAAGGAAAATGCTCTTTAGCATCTAGCATAAGCCCGCTGACAAGTTCAGTGCAGTGGAAAACTGAATTGGCTTTCGTTCTCCTCAATGTCTGCATATCAAAATCAGTTATTTAGAAAATTCTCCTTTTCCTCCCCTTCCTCTTCTTCCTCCTCCTCCTTTTCTTCTTCCTCATCTCTTCCTCTTCCTCCTCCTTCTCCTCTTCATCCTCTTTTCCCCTCCTCTTCCTTCTCCTCCATCTATTATACAGTGTAAAATAGTGGCTCTTCAAAAAATTAAATACTGTCTATTTAAAATGTGCAGAATTATTTGAAAAAAAATCCAGAAATACCAAATAATTGAAAAGAAATCAGAAAATAGTTTGATTTATGATCTTCATGTAAAAATACAAGTTGAAGCATGCTACCTAGAAATGCAAAAGCCTGGGGGAAATTAATAAACAAAACCCAGATAAATGGAGATGAGAAGGGGGAATAAGTCCAATGTGTCTCACTAAGCTCTAATATGCCAAGTAAGGCACAGTACAGATACTAAATTAACACAACATCACTGGAACTCAGTGGTCACATTGCTGGGACGTGATCACAGATTATCAGTGATTTCTTCCTTACAATGTGTCTTTGGGCAAGTAAGAAGTGCTCCCAATTCCAAACAGTTGCCTCTCAGTAAAATGTGAGTCATGTTTTACCCTTCTGGAAGTGGTGGAGATCTCAGAACAGCTCAATGCTGGGTGGGCTGCCAACACCTCCATGTGCAGCCAAGAAGGGCGGTGTAGTCTACCCAACCCCCAGGAAATGAATCACTTCAGGAAAATTTCCTGTTCACTTTATGACATTATTGTAGAAGCCAATGAGATCAGTTAATAAGTTTAGTTGTGTTTGGTAATGTCACACATGTATACGATGTATTTAAATAATATCCACTGCCATTGCCCCTTTCACTTCCTCTTCCTCCTGGATGTTCCCCTTTCCATATTCCTACTAACTTCATGTCCTTTTTTTTTTTTAAAAAAACAAAACAAAACAAAACACTGAGTCCAGTTAGTGCGGCCACTAGGTGCATGAGTGTGGGACCATCCACTGGAGCATGGGCCATCTACTATGGGCTACAACCCTGAAGAAAACTGTCTCTTCCCCAGCAGCAGTCAACTGCCAATAGCTCCTTGGTTAGAGGTGTGTGCTCACGAACCCCTCCTGCTCTATGCTGAGTGGCTTGATCTCATGCAGTTCTTGTGCAGACAATGAGAGTTGCTGTGAGTTCATGAGTGTAATGGCCCTGTCAAGTCCAGAAGACCCTATTTCAAAGTCTTTCTCTCCAGCCTCTAGGTTTTACAGTCTTCCCCAAGCTTGGTGCAGTGGGGGCTGGGGTATGTGATAGAGATATCTCATTTAGGGATGAGCATTCCACAGCCACTTATTCTTGCTATTCTTGGGGGTAGGGTAGGGTTAAAGATAGCTCAACAGTTAAGAGCACTGGCTGCTCTTGCAGAGGACCCAGGTTCAGTTCCCATCACCCACATGGCAGCTAACAACCATCTGTAACTCCAGTTCCAGGGGACCTGACAACATCCTTTAAGGTTCCATAGGTATTGCATGCACATGGTGCCTTACATACATATAGGCAAAACGTGAAATATCAACCAATCAAAAAAGATAAATAAATAAAATGTCACTGTTGGGCTAGAGAAATGGCTCAGCAGTTAAGAACACTTGTTGCTCTTGCAGAAACCTGGATTTGGTTCCCAGCACCTACACAGCAACTGACTCACAGCCATAACCATAGTTCCAGGGGATCTGACACCTTCTTCTGGCTTCTTTAGGCACTGCATGCACATGGTGCACTTGCATAAATACAGGCAAAAAATACATATTAAAAAAAAAAAAAAGAATTCACTATATCCCCTGTCAGATTGTACAAGTGGGGGTTGCTGCAAGTAACAGGATTTACAACAGAATAGTTGCTTGTGAGTTCCTCCAAGGAGAATCTGAGGTGATTACGGAAGCAGGATACTGTTATACTCTTCCACGACTCTACTCTCTTCCACTACAGATTCTGCGCTGGGTAGGTCCACTCTCCCGGTGAAATTCTCTGCACACAATTTCCTTTCTATGACTTTTTTTTTTTCATTTGCAGATACCTAAAACACATGGTCCGAGACATGGAACCATTCTCAGTACACACATCCAACTGCCTATCTCACATTGGTTGATGGGGGAAACAAATGTGTAAGCAACATGGTTATAGTCCAAGGCTTGGACTCAACATCAGGCCTCACGTGAGTTCTGCTTCACTGGGGTGCCTGGGTGACTGGCATCAAATGACCAATTTGCTTTATTTACCACATTCATTCATTGACAGGAGGTTTCTTTTTGTATCTAGTTATGAACTTTTAGGCCATTGTCATGTACAAGAATGGCTTTCATTTTTGAAAAGTTCTACAATCCTGAATTCGGATGTTGTTAATTTCTAGAATGGTTTGATATGATTTTAGTAGCAAATATTTTACTGTTGCCAGACAAAGTTTTTTATTGACTGGCTTTTTCAGTACTTTTGGAAATGTGTATTTATTTGTTGAGTGTTTTGAATTACAAGTACTATGTGTGTTGATGTCAATCAAGCTTTTGTAAATGATTGAGTAGGTTTCATTTAAACATTCAGAACAGAGTTGCTTACCTTAGTTCTCAGAATTCACAGAAATGTTTATCTAGTTCAAGTCTAATAATATTTTGTATTTGCCTCAAAATATGTTCCACATTGAAGATGTGAGTCACATCAGAGTTGATCTGAAACATTAAGGAGCCACTGAATTTTTTGTTTAATCATCTGGGTGAAATGTTTACAGTCAGATGATACATTTTGCTAATTCTAAAATGAACTAAAAAGTAAGATTTCAAAAGAAAGTCTTAAAGTTTTTAAATTTTCCAAGTGAAAGTAGATAATAGGGATCAAGAACTTGTGGAATATGTAGTTTGGCTAAGATATCTGCTGAATAGGTTTTTAGCAAAATAGTCATGGGTGAATTGCTTTTTTTTTGGTGAATTTGTTTCAGAAAAATAAGCATTTGATAAATGAGTAAATTTGAAAGATTTGGCAAACTGGTCATTTAGTGCTAGCTTTAGGAAAAGTGATTTTTAGGGAATTAGGTTCTCCTACACTTTCACTCCTCAAATGTCCAGTGATGCAAGAATGAGACAGTAGAGGGAAATATTATTTAGGAATGCAATTAGACATCAAGTATGTGTGTGTGTGTGTGTGTGTGTGTGTGTGTGCGCGTGTGTGTGTGTGTGTGTATGTGTGTGCGTGCATGTGCGTGTTTTCCTTCTAGGGTCTAGACATTCTAACTGTAGTCTGAATTTGAGAGGGATGTTACTCTTCTCATTGCTATGACAAAATAAGTGGTAGAAGCAACTTAAGGAAGGTTTTAGTCAGTTTAAAGGTGCAGGCCGTCATGGAGGGGAAGGCATGGAAGCAGGAGCGTGAGGCAGCTGCTCACCTTCATCCACAGCCAAGAAGTAGAGCACCGACTGCAGCTGCCGAGCACCCTTTCTCCTTATTCAGTCCAAGATTCCAGCCTATACAATAGTGCTGCCCCACGTTTAGAGTGGGTGTTCTCGCTTCAGTTAAGCCAGCCTAGTAAAATCCCTCACAAATGTGCCCAGGGGGTTGTGTCCTGGCTGTTTCTATATCCTGCCGTGTTGACAGCATTAACCACTCAGATTCCAAAACAGTAAGTTTCACATCTTAGGAAGAAATGTCAATGGGATGATGGGCTTATCAACCCAATAAAAACAGAACTGACTTCTATTAACTGTTTCTAACACTTCCTGATCGGGTACAGTCGACAGAGAGAGAGAGAGAGAGAGAGCTCTTCCTCCAGAGTGTTGGGACTAAAGGTGTGCACCCCCAAGCCCGGCTCAAGTGATTTTCTAAATTTTTTTTTTTTTTTTTTCTGTCTTTTTGAGACAGGGTTTCCCTGCAGCCCCAGCTGGCTGGAACTTGCTACGTAGACCCTCTGGCCTAGAACTCACAAGTCTGTATCTGCCTCCCAAGTGCTGGGACTAAAGGCGTGCACCACCATGCCCAGCTAAGAGAATTGTTTTTAAATATTAGGGTATACAAGAAGAGAATACTAGTATTTGTTCCCCCTTTGGATTCCTTCTTGGACACTGAACTTGCTGACTCATTCATGTGCTACTTGGTGAAAGGAGTTAGAGGGAGAGTATGCAGGAGACGGCCATAAAACAGAGGATAGAATGGTCCCAGAAGTTTATAATTTGTGCTGTGGGAATGACAGGACCTGTACATGCTGCTGGTCCTAGAGTTTGACTGTGATGGGCTGCTGTCTTGATGGGCTTTGTTGATGTACAGGGAACAAAAATACAGAACAAAGATATGGATGAAGAACTTGCTTGAGGCCCACACTAGACTCACCATCTGCTTGCGTGGACCCCATAGATGACAGTTGTTGTCATCCTTTCTCTATCTGCACACTTGCCCAGGTTGCTAAGGAGCTGCTTCTGTCTTTTCCTGTCCCTCCTCCTGTCCCTAGTGCCCCGTAAGAGCCTATGGCTAGAAGGATGGATCCAAGCTGCTGGAGCCACAGGTCCTGTTAACAATGAAGATGGCCAGGTGAAGACTGCATGGAATCAGAAGTTACATTTCAAAGAATGAACAGGATTAAATTACCTATGTTTTTGTAGTGAAAAGTCAAAAACTTATAGAAAACTGGTATGCAAAGATTTTAATATACCATAAATACGGGGGCTTCATAGAGGAGTAGATGCTTTCAGGTTTACAATCAGGTGCTTGGGCTTCCCTGAATCAGACTGTGGAAATCCACTGAATGAGTGGGCCGAGGGATTGCAGCACAGAGCTAAAGGCTTTTCAAAAGGGATGAAGATGAGGACTGGGTTCAAGGGAACTTTAGGAGACAAGGTTTGGTATTATGGAAGTAAGGGAGTAGTAATAGACTAACTTGTCAATTTCTGGCTTAAGTCCAGTGAGAAAGTTAACAGAGAACTTAGAAATACAGATGGAGTGGAAGACAAGACATTTAAGATTGATTTGCATGTGGAGAATCCTGGAGGGTGTGGTCAGAAGAGAAAGAATAGATACGCTTTTCTTCTAACAAAATACTTAGGAATCGAAGGTAGAAAGGCACAAGTGCACACACACAGATGTTGTGTATGTGTATACATACTCATGAATAGACATATGTATTCTATTTATATACATAAACAGCATGGAGACTTGAAGAGCAAATCAGCATTTATAAACTACAAGGCACAAAATGCACATGTAACGTTTGAACAGCAGCAGAGGGACTGCTAAGAACCTGATGCGCTGCGGAAGAGCTTACAAAGTTAGTTTTCCGTTCTGAACATCTTTTCTTACATTATTGGAAATTGCTCTTTTATTATTACTTTTATCCTTAATATAAATACAAGAAATTTATATTGTTTTAATTTTAAAACTACAGTGCATTTTTTTTTTTTTGCCGGAAAGAATAATGCCTACTTGCAGAAGATAGGAAAGAGGGTAAATACCCTGCTTTTCCTCATATAGATGTTTTATTGTATTTGAGTCTATCTGTCACTTTGTATCTAGACAAGATTAAAAGCTGGTTGAAATTCTTGGATACTGCTGATATTTATAGACCAGTCAAAATTTCCCTCATGAGTTTGTGTGTGTGTCCATATGTTGGAGGTGGCATTGGTGGCAGTTATATCAAGTGAACAATGACAGCTTTTGTGCTGTTAATATGAAAATAGAAAATGTGAGTATGCTGTAGATACATGACAGTTATTATTTTCAGTAGAAGCAGATGCTATGAAGAACTTCTATCAGAAATAATCTTGATGGAGACATTTTCAACACTGTAAAAATGAAAATTCTTTTTCTCTTTCTAGTTGAAACCTCAACTCCTTTGGGAAAATAGGAAGGAAATTAAAGTACTACACAGCCGAAACAAAAGAAAGCAAGACTTAAGATAAAAATTTGGTACCTACCTACATAAACACAACTAACTTATCTTTGACAGAGGAACAGCAGCAATACATGGAGCAAGAGAGTTGTTTGTTTGTTTGTTTTTTTCCCTCTTTATACGTATACTATTGGAACAAAGGGATGTTACATGCCCAAATGAATTTTGACTCACACCTTATGCCCTTTGCAAAAACTAACTGAAAATGAATCATAGACATAAATGTGAAGCACAAAATTATAAAAGTCCTGGAAGATAATGTAGGGTATAACAATTACTTTTAGATATAACATCAAAGGTATGAGCCATGACAGAGAGCTGGAAAGTTGGACTTCATCAAAATCAAAGACTTCTGCTTTGGAAAAGACAATGCCAAGAGAATGAAAAAAGAAGTCACAGACTGGGAGAAAATTTGCAAAAGACTATTGTGATGGTTTGATTGACAATTTCCCCCATAGGCTCCAAGTATTTAGACATTTTGTCCCCAGTTGGTGGCGCTGTTTTAGGAGGTCTTAGAAGGTGTGGTCTCACTGGAGGAAGGAAGCACGTTACTGGGGGCCTTAGAGAGTTCCTCAGTCTTCCCAGATTTCCAGTCTCTGCTTCCTGTGCCCGCTTGAAGATGTGAGCTCCTCTTTCTGCTCCAGCCACCTTTGTCCCAATGCCTCCCCGCCATGGTGAACTCTGATTCCTCTAAAACCATAAGCTCCAATAAACTCTTCCTTTTATAAGTTCCCTTGGTCATGGTGTCTCATCACAGCAACAGAAAAGTAACTAATGCCACCATCTTCCTAAATATACATAGAACATTTTTTAAAGAGAGAACTGAGGGTATCACACAGGCAAGCATTCCACCACTGACCTACATCCCCAGCCCAAAAACTCTTAACTGCAACAAAAAATGACCCCAGAGCTTTCAAAGAGACCTCGTCAATGGTGACATATAGATGGCAAAAAAGCATGAGGGAGGAAGCACTATTCAAATACCATCAGGGAAATGCAAATTAATACAGCCATGAGAGACACCATAGATCTCTGTGACCGGACCAAATGTAGAATACTGATTGTTCTAGTTTGTTTCTTCATTGCTGTGACAAAATACTCTGACCAATACCAACTTGGGGAGGAAAGGGTTTATTTGGCTTACATCTCCCAGGTCACTGTTCATCAGAGAGCCCAAGGTAGGAACTCAGGGCAGGAACCTGGAGGCAGGAGCTGGAACACAGGCCATGGAGGAACGCTGCTTGATTCCCTGGCCCATGCTCAACCTGCTTTCTTATATAACACGTAACGCAGGCCCACTTGCCCAGGGGTCACACCACCCACAGTGTGCTGGGCCCTCCTACATCACTCAACAGTCAAGAAAATTCCCCCACAGACTTGGCCACAGGCTGGTCCAATGGAGGCAATTTCCCAGTTGAGGCTTCCTCAACCCAGGTGTGTCAAGTTGACACTAAAGCTATCCAGCACACTGATACCTCCAATTCAAGAGCACTGGAAACTCCCCTTCCTTGCTCATAGGAATGCAAAATGCCATGGTTATTTTGCAAGACAATTTGTCAGATTTTTCTTTCTTTCTTTTTTTTTTCTTCTTTCTTTCTTTTTCTTTCTTTTATTATTATTATTTTAAGTTATGTGCGTGTGAGTGCAGGTGCCCTCGGAAGCCAGAGATGTTGGAGCTTAGTGTTACAGGTTCTTGTGAACTCCCTGACTGGGTGCTGGAAATTGAACTTAGGTCTCCTGTACAAGCAGCTGTTGGGAAAAAAATGAAATACCTTGATGAATGCTGTAAGAACTCTGCATTTTGATAGAAAACTCTGTTTAAAATGTTGATTTAGATTTACTTGCTAAGCTTGCCTGTTCTGCCTGATTGTATCTACCACACATGGATGATTAACCTAGTTGAAATGCTAAGAATTGAAGTGCTGTAAACCTCCTTCCTGGACCCTGGACCCCAGACTCAGTTGATTTACAATGTGTCCTGTAGGCCTGTTTGCACACACCAGATAACTGATAAGGAACAAAAGAGGGAGGTTGCGCCAGGCTTACACCAGATCTACCCTTCCTGGAAAAGATGTTTAACCGAAACTATAGCTTTTAGAAGATGTTTGATCAAAGTGTATGCTGAGGAATGCTTTTTGTGTAATGACTATGTGGGCCTATATAATCTGTATCTGAAACTGAATGGGGGTCGATCGTTCTGACCAGACTTGCATGTCTTGGGAAGCCGGTCGACCCCAGCTA
>NW_008342636.1:742913-745930 GCF_000622305.1 Nannospalax galili | reverse complement strand
ATATCTCTTCATTCGGCTAGCCAGTCTATGGAACTTCATTGTGCTGACCTAATAAACTAAGACATTACCTCATGAAGATAAACTGCCTTATTTATTGATTGAAAAATTCTATTATAGATGTTGGGGAAAAAAAAAAGAAAAATAAAAAAATTGAAATACCTTGATGACTGCTGTAAGAGCTCTGCATTTTGATAGAAAACTCTGTTTAAAATGTTGATTTAGATTTACTTGCTAAGCCTTGCCTGTTCTGCCTGATTGTATCTACCACACATGGATGATTAACCTAGTTGAAATGCTAAGAATTGAAGTGCTGTAAACCTCCTTCCTGGACCCTGGACCCCAGACTCAGTTGATTTACAATGTGTCCTGTAGGCCTGTTTGCACATACCAGATAACCGATAAGGAACAAAAGAGGGAGGTTGCGCCAGGCTTACACCAGATCTACCCTTCCTGGAAAAGATGTTTAACCGAAACTATAGCTTTTAGAAGATGGTTGATTAAAGTGTCTGCTGAGGAATGCTTTTTGTGTAATGACTATGTGGGCCTATATAATCTGTACCTGAAACTGAATGGGAGTCGATCGTTCTGACCAGACCTGTGTGTCTTGGGAAGCCGGTCGGCCCCAGCTAGCTGGAAAAGTAAAGACTCTGCTTGATTTTTACATCTCCAATCCCGTGTATTTGTTATCTGGAGGGGACCCATCGAGTCACGGACCCTAACAGCAGCAAGTGCTGTTAACTGCTGAGACATCTCTCTAGGCCCAATATTGCAGGCTTTTAACAAAAGTAAATCATACATTTATAAGAACAACATTTTCTTTTTTATTTATTGAAAGGAGTTGAAAACTTTTGTCCACATAAAAACCTGAGTATGGATAAGTTGTTTTAGCTAATTTATTTGTAATTGCTCAGGTTTGGAGGCAGCCAAGACATTCTTCAGGAGGTGAATGAATAAACTGATATATATTCAGAAAGTGGAATGTTATGCAGTACTCAAAAGACCTGAGTTGTCAGACAAGATGAGACGTGGAGGGACTTTCACTGCATATTACTAAGTCGATAAGTCGATGCAGCTAACCTGGAATGGCTGTGGTTCCAAATGGATGACAGTCTGGGAGAAGTAAAACAAGGAGACAGCAAAAAGATGACTGGTCCTAGAGATTCGAGATGGTAGGTTTAATAGGTGGACATGGACGAGTTTTAGGACATGGAAAACAGACTGTACAAGACTGTAATGCTGGACATACATTGCTTTACAATTATCTGAACACAGGATATAGTGAATCCTAGCACACACTATGGACTTGGCTGATAGTGTTGTATCAATATGAGCTCATCAGTTGTAACAAACAGACAACTCTAGCTGGTGTTGCAGATGACAGAGAGGCTGTGCATATGCTGGGAATGTGGGTCCTATGTGGACTCCGTAACTTACTATCAATTTTTGTTGTGAACCTAAAATTGCTAAAAAAAAATACAGTATTAAGAAGTCTGACATCCTGGGTACTTTCAACCTCTTATTCCAACTGAATTGTTAGTCTCTTTATTTATTATTGGGAACCCCTAAATGAAGGCAGAACTAGTTAAGATTAAATAAAATAAAAAGACCTAAACTGGGCGTGGTGGGGCATACCTTTAATCCCAGCACTGGAGAGACAGAGGCAGGCAGATCTCAGTGAGTTTAAGGCCAGCCTAGTCTACATAGCGGGTTCCAGGTCAGCTGGTACTACAGGGAAACCCTGTCTAATAAAACCAAGCCAAACCAAAAAATAAATAAAAACAAAAAGACCCTTACATTATTATGAAACTTGTTGTCTTCTTTTCTTCTAATGCCTTTAGTAAACTTTTCCAGGGAGTTGTTATGCTCATCTTTCTCAGTTAAGGATATTTATTTATTTATTTGCTTTTGGTTTTTTTTTTTTTGGTCTTTTTGAGATATTTAGACAAATGCAAACTCTACTTGCAATATTTTCTCACTCATCATTAAATCATTAATTTTTCAAAGTTTCCAAGTCTAAGCCTTACGCTTAGAATTTCAATGTAGTCCAAATCAACTTAGTAGCATATTCCTTATGCCTCAGTCAAGGAGGTAGAGGCACTTTTATGAATGAGTACATTTGGGTCTCTGCCATCTGTCTAGCTGTTTTTCTATCTTATATTTTGTTGTTTAAATCTTTAATTCACTTTGTAGTACGTTTAGGTGTTGGGAATGTAAAGTCAGAAATTCAGCTTGAAATTCTAAGTTTTAAGATATTAAGATTGTAATACTTTCTTCCACCTACTGTAAGGCCAAATGGTTTTGGTATCACGCCAATGGCATTCTGAATCAAAACACTGTGGCTTCATAGCAGTCTGCGATAATCTCAGTTGGAGCCTCATCCTCTCCTTCCTTCCATATGAAAAGTCTCACGCTATTCTTCCTCTCTTAATGTATTCTCTTTTTTAAGTGGAGAATTGTATGCAGAAGATTTATTGGGTAGTTCTTTTATGAAGTAGAACTTTAACGAAATGATCCTGGAAGCACTGGGCACAGAAAACTTAGTACAATGTGGTGTCAGGTAATTCTTTTTCATGAAGACTTGGAATTATGATCACTCTTTAGGTGTGTCCAAATTAGGTGAGGCGATAGGACTCCTAAAATCTCCATCAGCTTGTTATTGTTCCCTGAGGTAGGCTGTAACTTTGAATGAGACAGTTCCTAGTGGTAAGACAGTTTCTGTAAAGGTCTGTGCTATGCTATGTCAGGGAATGGAATTCCCAACAGCTGTGGGATTTGTGGTCAGCTTGAACCTCCCTGGGTGGGCCACTGCAGTATCCACAACACTGCCAGATGGAAATCAGTTACTGATTAATTTTATTGTCATTATTTCCCTTTATCCTGAGGTAGTTCCACTCTGGAGCCCTCTCTCTACTTGGATTCTACGATTACAGTAGGAATTTATGGAGCTGCCTACTTAGTTTTAGCTACATTAAGGTTTGCAGTCAGTTTGAAAGCTGTTTCTTCATCTCTGATTGTCT
>NW_008342636.1:737242-742693 GCF_000622305.1 Nannospalax galili | reverse complement strand
ATATTAGAAATCATTCCAAGACCAAGTAGCAGGGGCCAAGTGAGAAGGTAGTTTCCAGAAATCTGCCAAATATCGATGCAATTTAATTAGTGATCACGCTGAATGTCTTCCATGCAGAGGTCAAGTGTGTCATGAAGTGGTATAAGACACAAGGCAAACACACTGCCTCAAAAGAGCCTGGCAATTTATTAGAAAGTGGAAAAGAACTTGACCAACTGTAAGTGACAGAGAAAGAAACCAAGTTGGCTGAGAGAAATGTGAATTATTGACTAATATGACTGAGAGCCCATGGGTGGCTGGATATAGAGTTTGAGCCATTGTAATCTATATCTGGCATCTCCCCACCTCTGCCCTGGGCTGTTATCTGTGCCAGCTTTAACTTCTGACAAGCTCTCCCATGATGACTGAGGTCCTGCTATGATCGCCTCTTCAACCATGAAATACTCAAGATGGAGGGCTCTGTTTCATGAACAATTTCTGGAAAACATCTGGGCCCAAATCTCATTTGGCTAAAGGATGGAACATAATGATCAATTGTCCCAGGACTCCGGTCACCACTGAACATACCATGTACTTATGTGGCCAAGGAATCAAAAAGTGTGATTTTTATCAATGGAATTTGGGGCATGATTGAAAAAACAGGAAAAAGAGGAAGAGAATACCAAGAAATACAAAGAACAAACGGCTTCTGAAAGATCCAGGCCATATATTTATATTATTCTTTAATTGATAGTGATTGTATATCTCCTATATCCTGGCAACTGTATTAAATGCTGGGGTAGTGAACAATATAAAATTTCTGCTCTCAAAGAACTATAATTGCAGTGGGATAGAAACAAAATCTTAAGAGGTAATTATGTCAAGGGTGTCAATCATCAATGAATCCTTTATCTGAATCCTCCCTTCTTTCCTACTTTAAATTATGGAACAAAACCCTGTGAATATCTTGCTTTTGTCAGTTTACAGAATGTTAATCTTCATCAAGAGACACCGAACTAGGTACCAGAGGCAGAAAGAAGGTCCTTTTCAAAGGCCCGGACTTCCATTTTCAAAATTCATCAAGGAAGCTGAGCATGCCATGAGGCAGGCTACAACCCTGCTCTTTCACGTCATGTTATTCCCCGCCATGGCCATCTACCATCTTGCTGGAGTGCCCATGCCCCGCAGCAACAGTAGGCTGGATTGGTCACACCCTCAGTCACAATGGACCAATTCTAGAGACCAGTGCCAATCACCCAGCATCCTAAAGGGAAAACAGACTATCACTAAAGACCAGTGGCAGCCTTCACCTGTCATCAAGTTTGTTTCTTACAGCCAGACTGCATGTGGCTATGGTAGCCATGTCCTCTTTGAAGAGGTCTGAGCCTTGGGCTTGGGAGAGTCGAGCTCTCTTGGCCCTTGTGTCCTCATTCTGCACTCTTGTTCCGCAAAGAGGTGGCAGCTGTCCTTCTGTATGCAGTACATTTAGACCCCTTAAGGTCATCTTCTACTGTTCTTGTTAGTTAACCATTTCTTACCAGTTAGTGATTTTTCATATTAAAATCTTGTTGATCCAATATCATTCATACACTGACTATTATACATATTTTGCTAAAGTTAAGTGAGCAAAGGAAAAATGAGTCCTATAAAGGGAAAGTGGAGCTCCTTTAGAGACAGTGGTCACAGATTAATTTTGAGGTCCAAATAGAGTGGGGTTATGAAATTTGTAGGATAGAATATTCTAGATGGAACACAGAATATATAAAGATCCTGGGGTGAAATGCAGTGGCATGGACAGTAAACTGCAGGAACCTATGTGAGTGAGAGGGAAAGTTGCAGGAAAGGAAGGCAGGAAGGCAACCATCAGACAGATCATGTGTGTCCTACTAGGTCCTCGGAGGGAGTTTGCATTCCATTCTTGAAATAATAGAAAGTCATTCGTCTTTGAATAGAGAGACAGTATGACCTGATCAATATTTTCAAAAATCTTCGTTAATTTCTGTGTGAAAGAATCAACTGTGGCAGGTAATGAGGCTATAAAATTAATCAATGCAAAACAGAGATATGACCTAAATGTAGCAGCAACAGTGGCATGAAGTGGTCATTTTTTTATTTGAGTAGAATTGAAGAAATTTCCTGATAGATTGGAGGGAAAAAAATAGCATTATCTGAATGAGAAGGAGCATATTTGGGATTCCTGGGGATCAGATATTTAGTTTGGGAGAGTTTTAGTAAGCATTAAATTTGAGAAACTTACTAAAATTCTTTAAAAAAAATTTTAAAATTGAAGTTCTACAAATTTCATACATTTTCATCATATTTAGATCCCCTCCTATATCTTGCTCTATGCCCCCCATCAAATTTCATGCATTCTGTTATATATGTAAAGACTTATGGGCCCAAGTTTGTGTTCCCAAATGCCCCTAGGTATAAGTCCACCCACTGGAGCCTGGTCAACTGATCTAACATTGCTCCCTTAAAGAAAACTAACTCTCCTCTTCCAGAAGTTATCAATGGTTGTCTATCGTTCCTCGGCTAAGGTTGGGGTTTCTTAACCATTTCCTCACTTCTGTGCTGGGTTTTTGTTTGATTTGAGCTGGCACAGGTCTGGTGCACAGAGTTACCCTCGCTGTAAGTTCAGAAAAGCAACTTCCCAGCCGTCTGGAAAACTGTCTCCTTGTGGTCACCCGCCACCCCTGGCTCTTACAGTCTCTCTGCCTCCTCTTCCACAATGGTCTCTGAGTCCTGGGTGACAGAGGTTTGATATAGATGCCCTACCCAAGAACAAGCACTCTGCAGTCTCTTATTCTCTGCATTTTGGCCAGTTGTGGCTTTCTGTGTTAATTACCTTCTGTTGCATGAGGAAGCTTCACCGGTGTGAGTTGAGAGATGTATTAGTATCCTCTTTGCCCCCTGTCCCACTATGTTCCCTGAGCCTTAGGTGTAGTGGTTGCATTTTAGATGCGTCACTTGGGGCTAGAACTCTAAATGGAGATACTGAATAGGAAGTTTGGTATATGAATTGGTACTGGAGCTGTTTACTTAGGTGTGGTTAATGATAGTAATGATACTGTGATAGTAATGGTATTGGATGGCAACATTAATGTGGTGAGTGTAGGTAGGTAAGGGCAGTTTGAGGATGAAGTCCTGGATCATTTGGTTATTTGGAGGTTGACTACATGAAGAAGCATCAGCAAAGAAATAGATGAGAAAACCCAGTGAGTTAAGAGGCAAATAAAAAGATGGGGGCTTGGGAGATGGCTCAGTGGTACAAAGGGCATAATGCTCTTATAGAGGACCCATATTTGGTTCCTAGTACCCACATCAAGTGACTCATAACTGTAACTCCAGATTGAGTGGGATCTGACATGCTTTTCTCTCTGTGAGTACTGCAGTTATGTGCATACATTTATACAGTCATACACATATATTTTTTAAGTGATGACCAAAAAGTAAAGAAGACATTTTGAGAAGATGGTAAAAATATTGTATATTAGTTGGTCCTAATGGAGTCAGATGAGACTTGAGATTTGATCCCAAGGTCTAGCAATATGGAGGCCAGTGGTGACCATGGCAAAAGCTGTTTCAGTGGAGTGATAGGGACAAAACCTTTATGGACTGAGTTTAAAAAGGACATGAGGGAAAGAAGCAGAAACCGCAGTTTCACAAGTGTATTGTTACAATGGGAATCAATGAAAGGAGGTGTTTCCTGGATAGATATGTTTAATCAAGACAGATTTTGCAAGTATATTTGCATGCTAGTTAGAGAAAAATAGAAGATGCAGGAAAGAGATTAAATGCAAGAGGTGGAAGTGAAGGGGGTATAGGCAAATCAGGGCACACCTGTTGGACATGACTGTTGACTGCTACACAAACAGTTCATCTGCAGATGTAGCAAATGGCGTGCAGGTAAAGTCAGAACCCTGATTTGTGTGAGGAATGTGAAGGAGAAATAAGGTTTTAGGTTTTATGGAAACACCAAATGGGAAAGGGAGAGATGAATGAATAATTGATGTAATTTGAGATAGTAACATGTGCCTTGAAAAAAATTAGGCTTATGAAGACAAAAGTATCTGTGTACATGTGTAGGCATATAGTGGTGATGCTCCTTAGGATGTGGAAGAAAGATGCCCAAAGAAACAACATCTGTGACAAGACTCTGGAATGGTGGGCAGTGTGCTCTGTGGCTATCAGGGAATGAGTTTCCTAATAGGGCAAAGTACAAGAACAAAGCCTTGAAGTCCAAGTGTGTGTGCTGCATTCAAGTACCATGGAGAAGGGCCAGTCAGTTGGTGAGCTAGACAGTTCAGGAACGGCCTCTTAGAACGTGATAAGGACTTTAGATTTTATTAAAATGGACCTGGAAAAACTGTTGGTGGCATTATACGATAAACAAAGTTAGATGTGTTATATTTGAAAAGAATACTTTGATTGTTATTTGATGAATGGATTCAGTGAGGTACAAAGAGAAGCAACAGGGAAACCGGGTAAGAGTTCATTGATCCACATGAAAGCTGTTGCCAGCTTGACCTGGGGTGGTTATGGTGAAGACCGGGATGTGGTTGGAGCCAGGATCAAATTTCGGTAGAGCAAACAAGGCCTCCTGATTGAATATATGAGTAAAGTGGAAAAGGTGAAGAATGGAGAGGAAGAATTCCGAATGCTTCCTAGTTTGATAGCATAAGTGACTGGATGAGAGACGGTATCACTCAAAGAGATGGAAAAGATGCCAGGGAAAAACGGAGGGTGGGCTTGGGAACTGGACAGTAGATAGACATCATAATCAATGGTGGGTGGGGTGAGTTCGAAGAGTTTCTTATTATAAAATAGCAGATGTTGGGACTGCATAGATGGCTCAGAGATGAAGAATGGTTACTGCTCTTCCAGAGGACCTGAGGTCAGTTCCCAGTACCTATGTCAGAAGGCTCACAACTGCCTGTCTCTTGATCCAGAGGATCTGACACCTTCTTCTGCCTTCTACAGGCACCCGTGGGCATGTAGCATATACCCACAGATATGCAAACACATAAATACAAATTAATCTTAAAAACAAAACAAACATACCCCCCCAATAGCAGATGTTGAGTAGACTGTCAGATTTGTCAAAAGAGTCTAAGAAACTGACCTAATTGAAAGTCTATATTCCATTTGAAGCCATGAAATGTGGTTAGATTGCCTGGGGACCATGCATTGACAAAATAGTAGCAAGGACAGAGCCCTTAGAGATACTAACATTTAGAACAGGCGGAAAAAGACTCCAGAAAGGGGGCTAGAAAAGTAATTACTACTGAGGTCATAGAAGAGGAGGCACTGGGTAAAGGGGAAAGAGCTGCGTTTCTGGAAGGAAGACTTTGCTCAGTTGTGTCCTCTGGGGACTAGCTACTAAGTGAACTAAAAATCGAAGGCTGCTTTTCTAAGATTACTTTGAAAAGAGAAGCTTTAGTGGAGTACTGGTAGAAATAGGACTGTGCT
>NW_008342636.1:734620-737172 GCF_000622305.1 Nannospalax galili | reverse complement strand
TTGACTGTGTGTGTGTGTGTGTGTGTGTGTGTGTGTGAGAGAGAGAGAGAGAGAGAGAGAGAGAGAGAGAGAGAGAGAGAGAGAGAAACCAGGACACAGGGACAAACCATAGGCAAGCCTTTCAGAGGAGTAAAGAAGGAAGGTGGCTTAAAAATGAATATGTTGTCAGCTGGGCATGGTGGTGCACACCTTTAATCCCAGCACTCAGGAGGCAAAGGCAGGCAGATTTCTGTGAGTTCGAGGCCAGGCTGATCTTCATAGTGAATTCAGGCCCGCTGTGGCTACAGGGAAAACCTGTCTCAAAAGGACCAAAAAACCTGGTGTGGTGGTGCAAGCCTTTAATCCCAGCACTCGGAAGGCACAGGCGGGCAGATCTCTGTGAGTTCAAGGCTAGCCTGATGTAGTGAGTTCCAGGCCAGTTGGGGCTACAGGGAGACCCTGTCTCAAAAAAGACAAAAAAAGATGTCATCAAAGAAAGGTTTCTTACAGCCGAGAGTCTTGTCATTATCTTCATTAAACAAGGGAGGGAACACACACACACACACACACACACACACACGCACGCACACACACACGCACACACACACGAGGGGAGGGAGAGAACCTGCTCAACAACATACATACAGCTAACACAGAGCAGTGTTGTCCAAGCCCACGCTTCTTCTCTACGCTAGGCTTTGCTGCTTAGACTGCACACAGTACATGGCACCCACAGGCACACACAATAGGACGTTATGTTGCTGCTGTCATTGTTCTGATTTCCAGGGATCTAGCACACTTTGCCACAGCAGCCATTACATTTACCATCTACATAAAGTAGAACATGACAGCAAACAGCAGATGTCTCATCAGGTTAGAATCTAGAGAATATGAAGTAAGTTAGTTGAGGATGGAAAATTTCAAAACTTAGAATCTATCTTTTATTTCATTATCTAGTCAAGGCACAAGGGTCAAACATAATCTCTATGTTTGGATGTTTAAAAGAAGTTAACTTTCTTTTCTCCCTAAGAATGATGTTTATGTGTGTATGTTTATGCCCTTTACAATTTTATAGCCCTCAGTGGTCAGCACTCTTTGCTATAGCTGATGCAGATTCACGTTAAAAGCACATTCATGGGGTACACCAGTTATAATCCATCCATAGTCACTTGTCATTTGTGATTGTATTTTGAATTTCTTTATTAATGTCCAACTTTTAAAAGCAATGCCCTGTGTGCCTTCTTTTCTGAGATACATTTCTTCCTTTATAATATTAATTTGAATATTTATGACTCAAAAAATTCCATTCCTTCATATTATTTGGTTGCATGTAACCTTGAATTCATCAGGGATCCTTAACTGTGGCAGTTTTGACCGCGTTATTGCTTTGCCTCGTATGGCATGGGGTTCAGTGAGTCTCGCTGCTGCCCCACTGCTCTTCGCTTTGTGATGGTGCGGAACCTGCCAGCCTGCTCCCACACTTCTCCCAGGCTCAAGGCTGAGCTGGTAATCAGCAATTTTTCTCTTCCCAGACTATTAGGTTCTGTTTTTTTGTGATGTGTCAAATGTTTCAGTTGGTTTATGCTGGTTTTTTTTTTTTTTTTTTTTTTTTTAATTTCAGGGAAGGAATAGCTCTTACTAATCTTACAGGAGTGTCATGAAAAATAATTAGTTAATGTTCACAAATACTTTGAAGATTATAAACCCAGTGTAAATGCTCATTATTGTTTTATGCACACCCAGAGCCATGCTGGGCAGGTGAATATGTTTCCCAGAGATGAAAGGATTATGTAACATAGAAAACTGTAGTTTAGTGTTGTAAGGTTGGCAAACAGGTTCCTCCAGATTGCCTATGTGGGAATTATTCTCAGCAAAACACAATTGTCCCCAGGCCCGGGATAAAGTCATTTCCAACCAGTGTTGCCTTCTAAAGTCTGCCAGCCAAGATGAGCATCATGACACTGACCATGAGAAGGCTGAGGAGTTTCTTAGGCAGAGATGAAGGAGAATGGTCGTTTCCAGGTCTCTGAGAAGCCAGAGCTGTTGAAGGATTCTCCCAGCCCAGCTAGGTGTGTGTGTGTGTGTGTGTGTGTGTGTGTGTGTGTGTGTGTGTGCGTGTGTGTGTATGTGTGTGTGTGTGCTCTCTGATTCATGCAAGGTCAATCTCAACATGCTCAGTCTGTCCCTAACTGAGGTCAGGGTCATTGTATATTATCTGCAGATCTGGACATAGATATTTTAATCTTGGACACAGCTGGAAGAGTGTAATCAGCACCATCAGCACAGCTTTTCTGGAGAACCTGAAAATATGCAGTATTAAAAGGGTGTCACCTTGAAGCAGCTTCCGAGGAATTGACATTCGGAACGTTTTACTCTTTACTCTGATGTTGTCCATACTTATACATTGTAAACAATGCAAGTCCCCAATAATAAAGGACTGATAAAACAAGTTATGGTTTAAACATAAAATAAAATATTATAAAGCAATCAACAGTGTTTTAGGTAGTTGTTTATCAACAAGAGTTCCAAAGTACAGTAAGTTGAAAAAGCTAGCTAATTGAAATATATTTATT
>NW_008342636.1:721685-734574 GCF_000622305.1 Nannospalax galili | reverse complement strand
TTTTATAAAAAAAGAAAATGTGGGGGCTGGAGAGATGGCTTAGCATTTACGAGTACTGGTTATTCTTGCAGAGGAACCATGTTTGATTCTCAACATCCATGTGGAGGTTAACAACAGTCCAACAGTACATAACTCCAGTTCTAGGGGAATCCAATACCTTTTGACCTCTGTGGGCATTGCATGACACAGGCACACTTATACACATGCAGGCAATACACTCATACACATAAAATAAAAATAATAAATTTTAGAAACATAAGTACTGTAGATGAAAAAATTATATATACGTTCCTGTCAGTGTTCAAGGGGAAGAGTATACGCGACATAACAGGCCTTGAGATTTCTCCAAAAACTTTGGAAATATAAAAAGTCCACATAAGGGAAAAATGAGCTGCCACTTCATTATTTCGTAGTTTGTCATGATTCTCAGTCGACGATTCTTCTAAACTTTAGGTCATATGTTTTGCTCCTACTTGTCTCCATTGCAGACTTTTCTTGGGTTTCTGGGAAGAACCCGGGCCAGCCTTTCCTTGTTGCTGGATCCAGAGCTCCTTTCCTTTCAGTTGAACCAAGACTTGAGATATTGCAGATCTGCACCCACTGGAAACACAGACCAGCTACAGCCTGGAGGCAGTGTGCCTATCTGAAGACTCCAGGACAAGGACAAGCACCTGGCAGCCCTCCCCACATGCCCAAGCTAAAACTCAGTGTGTGCCGAAGACAGGGAAACACTGTTTCAAAGGAGTCATTTACTCAACCTCATATAAGATAACTATTCACAGAATGGTTTCTATGTCTCAGTCAGAGGACATTACATGATCGAATGTTCCAAACAACATGTCCATTTTTAACTGAAGGAACTGTGGACTAGAGAGATGAAGAAACCTGCCCAAGATTGCAATGCTTTAGTATATCTATCAAGAAATGAGTTGTTCCTCACAAGGCCACATACTAGGCATGGTCTTTAAACTTGATCTGCAGAAGAATCTTTAGAGATGTTTCCTGCATTAAAGATTATGAATGATGGGCCTGCCTGATAGCTCAATGGGTAAGGGTGCTTGCTGCCTGACCACCAGAATTCAATATCCAGGAGCCACATGGTAGAAGGAGAGGGCTGTGGCATGTGTTCCTACATGATAAATAAATGTAAAAAAAAAAGTCCCCCAAAGATACATAGTCAGGCTAAGAAGCCACAACAAAGATGTATAAAACATCAATAGAGTAAATGAAGACAGAATGCTGTTAGGTTCCTGGCAGGCTCCTAAAATGGCTGCACAGCTCTCAACATTCTAAAATGGCAGGTTCAGACTTAGCCCGGGACAAGTCCCTCTGCTTGTTGGGAGACCAAGCAATCCTGAGCTAAACTGCCCAGCCTACGTCATGGAAATTTACCAACCATCTAACTACCTGTAAAAGACTGCTGACTGCCCCTGCTCGCTGCTGTTTCCATGCTGCTCTAAAAGGCAGCCCCACAGTCTGTTTGCTCTCAGATAAGCTGCCCCACACCCTACTCCCCATGGAATTATCTGGTTGATGGTCTTCGATGCTCTGCTTCCATACACTAACTTGGATGACACAGACTTAAAGTGCAAATAGATATAGAGCCAAAAAGGTCATTGAAGGGGACTGAAGGGGGGTCACAAGGATGGTGGGGGGGCAGGTGCTGCTTTGGGATTGAAGCTGGGGGATGGATGGTTGTTCTTGAGAAGACAAGGAAGAGAAGGGGAATTCAGAGATCATGACTGAGACTATAAGGGAGAAATTACCAGTGCTGGAACTTAGTAAGCTTGTTTGTTGGGATGCAGAAAGCTTCAAGCACTGACTTCTCAAAGGAAGCAGAAGAATTTGTTGTATAGGAAGAAGGAAACATTAAAGCCTTCTGAGCAGCAAAAGGGTATGTCAATCGAGAGAGCAGAGTAAGATCCAGGGAGACAAAAGGTGAAGACAATTTGCCTACGGTATTAGAGTCATGAAACACTGTAATATTTTACTTGGTAGATGTTTAAAGAATTGTGTATTTATAATCTAACTACACATACTGTTGCGATGCAGCAATTATGGACTGGCACATGAGTTTTCATTTCCAGCACATAAAGGTTAGAATGCTTTTAGAGTCATCTGGTCTAAAGATGCACGCTCTTAGAGCAGTAACAAAGCATATATTTAATACTTACTAGATGCTAGGCACAGTGCCAGGGTCTTTCTTTTTTATTTTACGTTCGTACTGTAGTTCTGGGGATTGAACACACGGCCTTATATATACCAGGCAAGTACTCTACTATCTAAAGACATCTCCAGCAAGCTCTTTAAATACCATTATTCCTCACGTTGCTTTCATTATCTCCCATTTGCTCTTGAAGAAGCTAATGCTGAGAGAGGTTCAGAAAATTGTCCAAGTTCAGTGGTTAGTAAACAATATCTAAACCCTGATGTGTCTGACACGTTGGTGAAATCACTCTTTTCTAGCTTTTTGGGAGTTGGCCTCCCAGATGCCTAAGAGGGTTCTTGTGACCTGAGATACAAGAGTCATGCTTATTCTTGATGAGCATCTGTGTCAATTGGCTAAAATGTAAGACCTCCTCCATCTATGAGGATCTTAGAAGCCTTTGCGTCAATGTTACCTGCCACATTCCCCAGTTGAGTTGATTTGGTATTGAGGGAATTTAATTCAGAGTAGTTTTCTATCACTCATATAACAGAGAGAAATGAAACAAGGAAACTTGCCAACCTAGTTAGGCTAGTTAGACATTACTTTCCACAATATTAATACTGCTACTAATAGTAACAATCAAAGATAGGTCACCACATGAGAAGAAATTCAAAAATTAGAAAATAGTAGGAAGACGTCTATGAAAATCAGTTTTCTCATGGGGAAAGCTTATAGGACTAATGAAAAAGAATATAAAAAACAAAAATGTGAGTGTTTTTTTTCCCCTACTAAGAACTATCAAGTAATTTAGCCAGCAAGGTTCAGTTCAGTAGATTTTGCTTTCAGGTAAGCTGGGTCACAGCCTCCTGGTGCAAATTGAGGGGTTCCTGGAGAGATTTCTCAATCAAGCAGAATAGAACAGCACATTTATAATTACAGGTGCTTGCAATTTCAGCAATTAGGAATTCCTTTCTTTCTTCAAATAAAGGCTTTAGGGGCTTTATGAGTTACTTATTAAAATGCAAATCCTCAAGGGAGACATAACAGCATGGATTCTTTGCAGATAATATGTTGAAAAAGATTCAATTTAATTCAGTTCATTTCAGTTCATTTGACTTCTATTTAATTTATTTGAGCCCCTACTAAGTGCAAAACTCATGGGGAGAAAAGATGAATCAGGCTGTTTCAGTATTTTCTAAGATTCTTATAGGGACAAATAGTCAATGTTCTGGGCTTTGTATGCTGTATTGAGACTGCTCTGTTGTGACACTCAGCTTCATAGCTGTAACCAGAAAGCAACATATACTTCAGTGCTCATAGCTGTGTTCTAATAAAACTTTATCAAACAGATTATGAGCTATATACTGACCCCCATGTTAACTGTTAGCTAGATGTTTCTAACTAGTCAAGTATTTACCTGATATCCTCTGACAAAATCCAGTGACAAATTCTAAGATCATTGACTGGAAATCCCTGGAATCTTGTGGAAAACGTTAATTGATATGCAGGCCTGGGTTGCCTGCATAGACCTAGGGCTTCTCATGGGATTGCTATGGGGCCATAATAGGACCCTGAAGTCCTTCATAGTTCTTCAAGTAATAATAATATTCAATAAAATTTAGAGGTACTGCCTTGAGGCCATACATGAGAAATATTGTTAGATGTAGTGAAGCTCCCTTAGGTAATATAAGGCTGGGTAGAGTGGGGTTGGGAGAGAGGAGGTGGAATGGGAATAAGCAAATTCTGGCAACATGCTTCAGCTCTTGGGGAGAAGAACACTTGCCTGTTTTCCTACCACACCAAGAGCTAAAAATAGAAGTGGGGTTGGGGAAATGGCTAAGTGGATAAAGAGCGTGACAGACAAGCATGAGGAGCAGAGTTTGGATCTCCAGCACTCACACAAAAGAAGAAAAGCAGGTGGTTGAGTTTGTGATGTGCCTCAGTGGAAGCTCAATGGATTCAGTGGGTTCAGTTCCCTGGCATCACTAAATAGACAGACAGGCAGACAGATAGAAATAAAAATGCTTGGTGGCTCATTTGTAATCTTAGAGCTCAGAAGGCAGAGACAGAGTGTCTTTTGAGCGAGCTGGCTAGTTAGGTTAGTTGTAATTCCAGATTCAGAGAGACCCTCCTTCTCACAGTAGATAAAATGGAAGGTGACTGAGGAAAACAATTGATGTCCATCTCTGGCCTCTACATGTGTGTACGTAAATACACTAGTATACACACACACACTCACATACATACACACACAAATACATGTACACACCACTTACTTAAATCCATGCAAAAAGGTAAGAAACTACTATATTTACAAAAAGGGAAGGTATCAATATAAGCTACTTAAAAATACAAAGACAACATGTATCTATCTGAACCTGACTAATATTACAACTCTCTTCCCTGGAGTTGACTCAGGCTTGTAATGTCTGTATTCAGATGTTACCTCATGAATTTCCAAGTATGGCCACATCAAAGTATACAAACTGTGTGATCCTCAGCAAGATGAATGTATTTAGTTCTGGAGGCTGGAAAGAAACCCGAATTAAGGGATCAGCAGGAACCCAATCGCTCTGCAGGCTCCAGGAAACAGCTCCCCTCCTTGCTCATGCCTGCTGGCAGGTGTGGGCAATCTTTGGAGTTTCTTACCTTGTGAATATCTCGTTCTAATCTCTGTGTCTGTCATCACATGAAATTTTCTTCTCTGTGTATGTCTCATCTATTAGGAGAACACCAGTAATGTTGGATTAAGAGCCCACCTTACTCCAATATGACCTTTTATTTCTAATTGCATCTTCAAAGAAATGTTTTCAAATAAGGTTATATTTTATTAAGTGGTGTCAGTGACAGGGATTTGACTGTTTTTTTTGACTGTTCAATTCTAAATACTACCTCACAAGAATTAGTTTACTTGTGTGTGAAGAACAGAAATAACGTGGAACAGTGGAAGGAACATTGGACCTCAATCCTGAAGGAGATTGTAGCCTCATCTGTGAAATGGGACTAAGAATTAGAAAAATGCTGATCAGCAGGCATGTAAAGAAACTCTTCAAGTAGAAAATTTTCTATAAAGTTGAACATATTCAGTGCAAAGGGAAACTAAGTCAAATCATTTAAAATGTATATGTTGTTACCTTAATCAACATTCTGGGTTTAACTTGGAGGCACGCGGAGGACCATATTTGTAGCCTCTACAGTATAGTGAAATTCTGGTATGGAAACCCAGGTTCTTGCTGTCATCACCTCCAGAGTCCTGGGTGTATACAAATCACTTCTAGAGAGGAAGTTTGGTTTGGACAGATGTACCTTTAATATCTAAGAAGCTAAAAAACCTTTTGTTCACATTTGTAGTGTTTCAAGGAGGGGCAACTCCTCTGTCTAAGTCGCCTGGCTTTTTATGTTTTACATCTAAGTCTTGTGCTCTACATGTTACTTCAAGCACTGAACCTGCTGAGTACCCAGTGAAAAATTGCATTACATAAAAGAAAATGAGAAGAGCTTGTGCTTCAAGCTGAGGGATTCATTATGCCCTCATCTATAAAATGGTCATAAGATGCAACTCTCTGCCTGAAGTTCGCTGTAAGAGTTCATTGGACCAGTATGAAAAGTTTGTAGCCAAAGGCTGGTGGTTGGTAGTAAATGGAATGAAAAAAATATGAGGACAAAAATCTCTGCATTTTGGGGCTGGAGAGATGGCTCAGCAGTTAAGAGCACTGGCTGTTCTTGCAGAGGACCCAGGTTCAGTTCCCAGCACCCCCACACAGCGGCTGACAACTGTCCTTAACTCCAGATCCAGGGAATGCAGTGCTCCTTTCTGACTTCCATAGTTGTTGCACACATGAGTGCACTTACACATGTGCAGGCAAAACACCCATATACATAAAATAAAAATATATTTTTTTAAACTCTGCATTTTAATTCTCTGCAATTCAAAGGCAATGTTTGGACAAGACTGTATAAGGGACAGGGAGAAAGACACTCTGAAAGCTTCTAAAATAACCGTGCAAGGAGAACAGCAGTGTCTGGGGAGGTCTGGGAAGGACAGGAATAAGATGCTGCCAAGATTGATGAAATCCACAGCCATGCTGGAGCCATAAGACTATTCACCTGCCTTCCCCCTCCGGTCACCATGTCCTGGATGTATTCCAACAATCTGTTAAAGCATGGTGGATTACTATGAAGTTCTGGGCGTGCAGAGATACGCCTCACCCGAGGCTATCCAAAAAGGCATACTGGAAGCAGGCACTCAAGTAGCACCCAGATAAAAATCCTGAAAATAAAGAAGTGGAGGGAAAGTTCAAACAAGTGTCTGAGGCCTACAAGAAGCGGGACATCTATGACAAATATGGCAAAGAAGGATTAGATGGAGGAGGAAGAGGTGGTGGAAGCCACTTGGACAGTCCGTTTGAGTTTGGCTTTGTATTCCGAAGCCCAGATGATGTCTTCAGGGAATCGTTTGGTGGCTGGGACTCATTTTCTTTCGACTTCTTTGAAGACCCATTCAATGATTTTTTTGGTAACTGAAGGGGTCCCCCGAGGAAGCAGAAACCGAGGCACGGGCTCCTTTTTTCTCCCTCCTTCAGTGGATTTCCATCATTTGGAGGTGGATGTTCTTCATTTGATATAGGATTCACTTCCTGCGGATTACTGGGTCACAGGGGATGTACTTCCTTCTCGTCAGCATCATTTGGTGGCAGTAGGATGGGCAATTTCAATTCAATATCAAGTTCTACTAAAATAGTTAATGGCAGAAAAATCACTACAGAAAGAATTGTGGAGAATGGTCAGGAGAGAGTAGAAGTTGAGGAAGAAGGCCAGTTAGTCCTTGACTATAAGTGGTAAGGAGCAGCTGCTATGCTTGGATAATAAGTAATTCAAGGCATGCATTTAACAGAATGTTAATAACAAGCACCATTTGAGGATTAACAAGAACATTTTTTTAAAGATTTCAAATGAACTCGACTTTCAGTATAATTGTACCTAATCTAAAGTATTTATAAACAGCTAATTGGAGCCCCTGATTGTCATAAACTTTTGAATTTGTTGTTGGGACCACACGATAGGACCATTTGTTTTTCTTTAAAATTGTTGTAATCTCTGCATGCACTTTGCTTTTTTAAAACGTAATCCAAGGTGAGCCTCTGACTCTGAGTAGTGCTAGGAGAAGACTGTTCTCTAACACCAGTGCTGATCTGCTTCAGTTGTTGGTGTGAGCCCTAGTGTCAGCCTGCTGTGAAGTCAACCTTGCCAGGAGGAATCTTCTACAGAAGTATTGCAGTTCTGTCAGTGTTTAGTGATGACGGTTATCTCTGCATCAATGGCAATACATTTCTGGTTTAGTGTAAATTAAGGCTGTTTTCTAGCTGTGCACGAATGCTGGCGACTTGGCCCGTTCTGACAACTGTTTAAATATGTAATGTTAAGCTGAGGTTTAAAACTGGTAAATTGGGTCATTGTCATTTGCTTTAAGAAAAAACAATAACAAAAAAACACAGATGAAATCTCTCTACGAAGCCCTGTCCCCGCCTGTGCCATGGTCTAAGCAGACAATCTTCCCTGGATAACAAGAGTCCAAGGTAAGCTGGATCAGTTGGCTCCACTCTAGCAAAGAGCCCTTTCTAGGGTAGGCGGGTGGCAGGTGTTATAAAAGAGGCCGTGATCACCCAGAACTCAGTTTTTATTTGGAAAGAGTTTCTATGTGACATATTAACCTCCCTTCAATAGGAGAATGCCAATAAAGCTGGGGCAGGAAGGGTGTTGACTCTTCCTCCCCTGAGAATTTAAAATTAGTCCAAGGTCATGCTGAACTTTCCAAGAGAAAGAAGTTGTTAATTCATTTTCTCCCTTTCCCCTTCTACCAGTTTTGCAGAACTTTCGCTCTTAGTCCACTTGTCAAGTTGCCAGGCTACCCCACCTCCCACTTAGATACGGGCTCCCTGGGTGCATACAGAGAAGTTGAGGGATCATGGGGCACTGAACTAAAGCTTTGGTGAAGTGATGGCTGAAGGGCGTATTCAATGCGATGATGTATCAGTTGTGTGTGTGCATGCATCTGCCTACATGTATGTGTGTGTACATTTTGAGGTGGTGCTAAGTGTATTTTAAGATTTGTTACCAGGCAGAATGATTCAGGATTTGGGACTCTCACCCAGATACACATAAAAAGGGGAATCTGCATTGTGAAATATGATCAGGCCAGCCTCCCTCCTCTCTCTCATCCTACTCATTCTAGTTAGTTCAACCAGGAGTGTATTAATTCTAGGACAATTAAAATGCTGTGGGTGAAAGGGTGAGATTAAAGGGTACAACATCAAATTAGCAGGTGTCTGTTTCAAAATGCAGGTGAGCTGTCAGCCCTGAAGCAATCAGCGAGAGAAAGCCAAGCGATTGCCAACCAATGATGCATGTTAATTTTCATTTCCTTCTGTCCTACAATTTGGATGCACACCAGCCTAAGAGAGCAGGTGACAACAGCAAAGGAGACTTCTGTTCTGTCTGCCTTTGTTTGGGATTTTTCCCGTAAACAGCTTTGGATATGAACAGGGACAAACTGACAGTGAGAAGTGAAATAAATATACCCTATGGCTGATTCATATATTACAATGACTAGCAGGGTAAGTGTCCCATAGATCAAACTGTAACCTGGGATGTATTAGAGGAAAACCTGTATCTAACTTGCAAGGTGACTCTCTCATGACACAGCACTTGTTCAAACAAAAAGTCAGATTTTGATCTTTTTTTCCCTCTCTTTTTTAAAAAAAAATTTTAGTTATTATTTTTATTTTATGTATATTCGTGCACTACCTGTATGTAGGTAAGTGCCCACGTGCAATGCCCGTGGAGGAGAGAGAAGCTGTCGGATCCCCTGGAACTCTGGAACTGGAGTTACAGACAGTTGTTAGCTGCCATGTGGGTGCTGAGATTCAAACCCAGGTCTTCTGCAGGAACAGCCAGTGTTTTTAAACGCTGAGCAATCTCCCCAGCCCCAGATTTTGATCTTTTAAGTTTCTCATAACATCACAACAAAAATAATTTGTTAAACACCAACATGAAAAAAGATGCTTGGAAGGGTGAGGGAAGAAAGGAGGGTCAGAAAAAGTAGGAGCTTTGTAAAATGGCGGACAATATGGAGGCATGGTTTGCTACTCTCCAGGCAATAAACTGGGGAAAGATGAATAACAGCTATCAAGAAGAGGCGAGTGACAGCCACAAATCTCTAGTCAAGCAGCAAGGTAAAGCAGAACAAAAGGCAGAACAGAGAGAATTTTCAGCATCTCTACAGGAGGGATTGAAAGGTCTGGGGAGCCCCTCACCCTGTCCCCCAGTGAGAGGGAGTGACCAGACCTAGTTTTAAGACAAAAGACCTCAGAAAAGTAGCACTGTCCTCTCAGTAACAGACATTTTAACAAAGAGAAAAGGGAGACTGTTGTACCTTATCCACTGGACCCCAAAAAGACCTCCAAGGACCCAACATGCCAAAATGCAAAAGCAAAGGTTTATGGTTTATTCGGGCTTAAGCTCGGTCTCTCAGACCTCACCAACTCAACGGATCCATGCTGAGAGCCCAGAGTAAGGGAGAGTGGAGCGTTTTATAGGTTTTAGACAAGGAGAGGAGGGGGATACCGAAAATACATTTTGGTTGGTTCAAGGAGCCCACGCGCGCCAACATAATTTTAAACTGATTGGATGTATAAGATGCGGCCCTAGAAGTTTCTTATTGGTAGGTGCTCTCAGGGCTGTGGAATATGCTGTTATCTGTGGGGCCAGGAGTCTCCGTTTTTACTGTATTGGGCAGTTTTCATGCCCGGGCTTGCTTAATCTATAGTTTTCTGGAGAGGGGTGGAGAATAGCAAGTGGGGGTCAGGGCATGTCTAGGCATGTCTAAAGCAGCAGCCAAGCATTTTACAGAAGCTAAAAGAGCAATTAGTGTGGGTCTGGAGGGATTGGGGGGTAGCCGGTGAATGAAGAGGGTCTCAGGGTCCTACAATCCCCCCTTGTCTTGTAACTGGGGAACCCAATCATGGGTGCTGGTTGGCCAGCTCACAGGTATCTGGGGGATCATGCTAAGGGGCATATGGGGATTTATGCTACTTGCAGGAAAGGTGCCATCAGCCGATAAGCAGTTCAATGTCAACAATAGATAGGTTAGCAGGAAGGGTCTCGTCGGATGTGGAGCTTGAATGGATTCGAAGGGTGTGGGGATGCCTTCCAGGTGTCTCCCTTGTAATCCTCTGGGACTGCAAAAGTGTCGGCAGGTTTTGCGTGGGAGTAGTGCACCCAAGTTGCGACGCCATCCACTTTGAGTGTGGTGGGAGTCGTCAAGAGGATCACGAAGGGACTCTTCCATTTTGGCTTGAGATTTTTCTGTTGGTGTCTGCGGATGAAGACCCAGTCGCCGGGCCTGAACCTGTGGGGTTGCTGGGGAACAGTGGCTTCATATACGGCCCTGAGTTGCAGTCAGACCCATTGGTGGGTTAACTGCAACCATTGGAGTGAGTCCAGCATGTCCTGGTCTCCCAAGGTCGATACTAGGTCAGCTTGGAGGCTAGGAGTCATGGGAGGGGGGTTTCCATACATGATTTCAAAGGGGGTCAAACCCATCTGGTATGGAGTGTTTCTTACTCTAAAAAGGGCAAAGGGGAGGAGAGCCACCCAGTCTGTGCCAGTCTCTAAAGCTAATTTGGTTAAGGTCTCTTTTAGAGTTCTATTCATTCTTTCTACCTGTCCTGAACTCTGGGGTCTATAAGCACAATGTAGTTTCCAATTGGCCCCCAGTGCAGTGGCTATTCCCTGGCTTACCTGAGAGACAAAGGCTGGCCCATTATCTGCCCCGATTGTAGTTGGGAAACCATACCTGGGCAGGATCTCTTTGATTAGCTTCTTGGCTACCACATAAGCAGTCTCATGCTTGGTTGGGTAGGCCTCAGTCCATCCAGAGAAGGTGTCTCTGAATACTAGTAAATATTTATGCCTAAATTTTCCCTGTTTGATCTCAGTGAAATCAGTCTCCCAATACATACCCAGTCGTGTCCCTCTGCTCTGGGATCCTGGGTTAGTATGGAACGAAGCTGAGTTGGTTAATTGGAAGGCATGACAATGCCTAACAATTTTTTCAATGGCTTGATTTCCTTCCTGAATTTTAACTTTGACCCTTCTTAGTAAGTCTTGCATCCTTTGGGTGCCCATGTGTGATGCTCGATGTATTTTCTTGAGCAATCTTACGCCTAAATTCTGAGGTAGGATAACTTTTCCATCCATTGTCCTCCACCAGCCCTCTAGGCATTGAGTCATAGGGAGAGTGTGTATCCAGGCTAAGTCCTCGGGGCTATAGTGGGGAGTTTTAGGCAGTTCCCTTGCTCCGGGACCAACAAGAATGGGCAGGATCGTGGAAGTCAGGGTGATTTCTTTAGCTGTCCTGTCAGCCAGATTATTTCCCTTCTGGGTGGGGTTGTTTCCTTCTTGGTGACCTGGGCAGTGGATTATAGCTAGTTTTGTTGGGTCCCAGAGGGCTTGCAGGAGGTCTAAGATCTCGTTTATTTTTAATAGTCTTTCCCTCTGCAGTAAGGAGGCCTCTCTCTTGATAGGTGGCCCCATGGATATGGGCAGTGGCAAATGCGTATCTGTGTAGACGTTGAGTCTCTTTCCTTTACCCATCTTTAGGGCTTTAAATGCATATCTGCTATCTGTGTAGACGTTGAGTCTCTTTCCTTTACCCATCTTTAGGGCTTTGGTAAGCGTGATCAGTTCATCTTTTTGGGCCGATGTACCTATTGGCAGTGGCTCAGCCCAAATGACTATCGAGGTGGTGGTGACTGCTCCCCCAGCATGCCTTTTACCATTTCTGATGAAGCTGCTTCTATCCATCTACCAAGTTTCTTCAGCGTCAGGCAGGGGAACATTCTTCAGGTCAGGTCTGATGCAGTGCACCTGTGCCAGAATTTCAGTACAGTCATGGAGTGGGTCCCCGAGATCAGGATCTGGCAACAGCGTGGTTGGGTTCAGGGCCGTCAGTACCTGGAAGGTGATCCTGGGTGGATTTAGGAGCAGAGCCTGATAATGAGATAATTGGGCATTGCTCAACCATCAATGGGGGGGGTTGCTTGAGCACCCCTCGAGGGCATGAGGGGTTACCACAAGCAGGTCCTGTCCTACGGTTAACTTGTTAGCATCCTTAACCAGCAGGGCCACTGCTGCTATAATTCGCAGGCAGGGGGGCATCCAGCTGCTACAGGGTCTAATTTCTTTGATAGGTATGCAATAGGTCTCTTCCAGGGGCCTACTCTCTGGGTGAGGACCCCTTTCACAATACCTTCATGTTCATCCACATATAGACAGAAAGGTTTACTTATGTCTGGTAGTCCTAGGGCAGAGGCCTCTAAGAGCTTGCGTTTTAGGGTTTCAAAGGCCTCTTGCCTTTCTTTCCTGCGTCCAGTTGAAGTCCTGTCCTTCTTTGGTAGCCTCATATAGGGGTTTTGCAATTTCGGCAAACCCCAAAATCCAGAGGTGGCAGAACCCCGCAGTACTCAGGAATTCCCTCACCTGTTTTCTGGAGATTGGTGTAGGTATCTTTAGCACAGTCTCTTTGCGGGCCTTAGTCAACCACCGCTGCCCCTCCCTGAGGATGTACCCTAGGTAAGTCATTTCTTGCAGACATATCTGAGCTTTTTCTGCTGAGGCCCGGTATCCCAAGTCCCCAAGTATGTGGAGTAAGTCCTCTGTCCCCTCCAGGCAGGACTTCTT
>NW_008342636.1:714969-721142 GCF_000622305.1 Nannospalax galili | reverse complement strand
TGAGTTCAACATATACAGGAGGCCTGTGTCCTGCCAGACCCATACCCCCTGTTTCTGCCCAGGCTTGGGGAAATTTTAGGAGCCAATCTGATATATCAGGGTTTGGTTGGATCAGCTCCTGATGGAGTCTATATTCCTCAGTCAGGTCATTGGTGGCTAGGACCTGAACTGGTGCCCTGTTGTGAAGCAGGGTGGCTCCTTTAGCTGTGAAGTGGATCTGTGCCCTCATTTTTGACAATAAATCTCTGCCCAGAAGTGGGTAAGGACATTATGGGATTACTAGGAATGAGTGGGATACCCAGCCCTTCCCTAAATCTACTGTTCTTTGGGTAGTCTATGAATAGGGCTGTTGCCCCCTGTACCCATGTAGTTCTGGAGGACACTGGCCCTCTTGGTTCCAATAAAACCGAATTCTGGGCACCAGTATCCACCATAAACTCAATTGGTTTCCCCTCTATTTTCAGGGTTACCCTGGGCTCAGGGAGGGGAGCTGAGCCTTGTCTCCCCTAGTCACTGTCTTCACCCCCAATTAGAGCCAGTAATACCTTAGCTGATCACTTATTCTTCTTGGGGCAGTCCTTCACCCAGTGCTCTTCCTCTTTGCAGTATGCACACTGGTTTTTCCCTACCTTATTTCGTGGTCTCGATCCCACCGATGAGCTCCCTCCATACTGGGGGTTGGTTGCCAATATCTCTCTGGGGTCCTTCTTGTGGTGGGCCTGTTGTCTCTCCAGGACCCTGGTTGGGCTTGCTTCTGTCTTTTTTCTTTTCTTTCCTCTCTTTGTTCTGCTGTCTCCCTTCTATTATAAACCTTTTCCGCCACTGCTATTAAGTCCCTAAGGTTCTTTTCTCCTAGTCTATCTAAAGATTGTAACTTTCTCTGATGTCAGGGACTGCCTGGTTAATGAAGGCAAACATCACAGTTTGAGCTGATTCCTCCACTTCTGGGTCATACGGAGTGAACTGCCGGAAGGCATCTTGTAACCTCTCTAAGTATGAGGCTGGGCTCTCTTCGGGCCCCTGTCTGACATCATAGACCTTAGACATATTGGTGGGTTTTCGAGCCGACATTTTGAGATCCACTAACAGAGTCTGGCAGTAGACAAGGAGCCTCTCCTTACCTTCTGCCATGTTGTAGTCCCAGTTGGGATAGCTAGGGGGAAAGCTGGCATTAATGATGCCTGGGTCTGTGGTAGGGTCAGCGGTGGGGCCCAGAACCAATTTCTGGGCTGCCTCTAGGATCCTGTTTCACTCCTGGTGGCAATCGTCCCAGGTGGGCTGGTGAGTGAAGTGAACAGTTTCCAATAAGTTAATCAATTCCCTGGGGTTTTCAGAGAAAGGCACATTCTGTGAGCACCAATTGTAAAGATCACTGGTGGCAAAGGGCCAGTAATGAAAAGGCTGATTGCCCTCTCCATCTGGGGGCCCCACCAGCCGGAGGGGGAGGACAATGGTGTCAGGCTGGGGGACTCCCTTCCGGCTCCGTGTGGCCTGCGCAGGTCCCTGTGGAAGCAATGGTGGCTCCTCAAGGTTAGGAGGTGGGGCCTGCACTTGTGGCACTGTTGGTGGGGTGCCCGTCTGAGAGGAGTAGGGTGGGGAAAAGATATCGTTCTCCTCTGTGCCTCCCTGGAGCATGGGTTTCTCTTCTGCCTTTGGTCTGAGAGGGAGGATCTGCAGAGGTAGAGGGGGAGGAGTTGGATTAATCGGGGGAAGGAAGGACTTGACCCAGGCAGGGAGGCCATCAGGTCGTTCGATGAGGCCTTGCCAGGTCACAATGTATGGGATCTGGTCCTCGTGGCCCGTCCATGGGCAGAAGACGTGGTCCTCTACCCTGGAAATCAAACTCAGGTTAAAAGTTCCTTTGGGGGCCATCCAACATTGAAGGAGGGCCAATCAACCAAACATAAAGTTGTCCATTTCTTTTTCTTTTCATCTACACTATTGTTATGGGCAATTGTCTTAACGTCCCCCCAGTGGACTAGTGTAAGATCTAGAGGGGAAGATGGGGTGTTGCCCATAGTATTTATCAGTCCCGTCCATTTCATCAACAAAGAATTTAGAATGAAGATCACAAGACATAAGAACAACACAGACAAACAGAGGGCCCAGAATAAACTACCGTGGCTTTCAGATGGTCTGGACTCTCAGCCGTGTGAGTTCCCCGGTTCGATTATGCCAAAGACCGTACGGATAGGATGCGCGTGTCCCAACAGGGTCGCGAGGTCCTCTGAGGTTTCAGATGGACTAGTGTCCTGGTGGGGTGTCCGATGAGGAACACCCACCCCGATGAGGATGGGGACATCTCCCAAATCCTCCAGGTTGCCTCACTAGCATTTCAGTGATAAAGAAAAACTGAGATCAGATGGCCGCTACCAAAGTGAAAGCATAGAGAAGATAGGCACACACACAGTTTTACAAAAACTTACCCAGCCAGTTGACCACAAACCTTTTGGGATTGGTTCTTCTTGGGGGTCTCTGGGGGGATCCTGGGAGAGCACCCAAATGTTGTACCTCATCCACTGGACCCCAAAAAGACCTCCGAGGACCCAACACACCAAAATGAAAAAGCAAAGGTTTATGGTTTATTCGGGCTTAAGCTCGGTCTCTCAGACCTCACCAACTCAACGGATCCATGCTGAGAGTCCAGAGTAAGGGAGAGTGGAGCCTTTTATAGGTTTTAGACAGGAGAGGAGGGGGATACCGAAAATACATTTTGGTTGGTTCAAGGAGCCCGCGCGCACCAACATAATTTTAAACTGATTAGATGTATAAGATGCAGCCCTGGAAGTTTCTTATTGGTAGGTGCTATTCTCAGGGCTGTGGAATGTGCTGACTGTTATCTGTGGGGCCAGGAGTCTCCATTTTTACCTTATAGGGCAGTTTTCATGCCAGAGCTTGCTTAATCTATAGTTTCCTGGAAGTGGGGGATCAGGGCATGTCTAGGCATGTCTAAAGCAGCAGCCAAGCATTTTACAGAAGCTAAAAGAGCAATTAGTGGGTGTCTGGAGGGATTAGGGGTTAGTGGGTGAATGAAGAGGGTCTCAGGGTCCTACAGATACAAAATCTGCCAAGGCAGCAAGAGGGAAGAAGCTCCACCAAGGGCAGCCTCTCTGCTCGCTGGACTAAGGCAGAGACAAGATGCCGTTCTGAAACACCCTGTTGAGGGCAGCTCAGGGGCCCAGACCCTTCAAGAAGGACACTCTCAGGAAACATAGAGCAAGTGTCATGGGGCCAAACACTGAAACCTGGTCAGCAGAATATCTAGACTGCAGGGATGAAATTCTGAATCAGAACTAAACAATATTCAGTGAGGTGGAAACCTGGTCAGAGCCAGAGTCTTGCTCTGAAAAAACAAACAAAACAAAAACAACAAACAAACAAACTCCAATGACGTAATTCTAGATGTGCGAATCCCAAAGCCAAAACACAAGAAACATGAAAAACCAAGGCAACTTGGCTCCTCCAAGAAATTGCTAATCCCAGAATAATGGCTTCCAGTGAGAGTGAGTTAGGTGAGGTCCCAGATAAAGAATTCAAAAGCATGATGGTGTATATGGTCAATGAAATCAAAGCAGACAGCTATGAACTCCTGAACGAAATCCAGAAGAGTACAAACAGTTGAATAAAATAACACAGTCAAAACAGGCTATGAAAGAGGAATTCAATATAAATTGAAATAAGTGAAAAATCAAACAGAAACACTGAGCATGAAGAATTTAATGTCAAATAAAAAGCTCCATGGAAAATCTCACCATATAATGGATTAAAGAGAGGAGAAGATATCTGGGCTTGAAGATAAGACAGAAGAATTGTAATTTTCAGACAATAACAAAGATTAATAAACAAGAAAGTGAAAACAGAATATTAAAAACCTATGGGCCATCAAGCCTGGTGTGGTGGCATGCATACCTTTAGTCCCAGTACTCAGGAGGCAAAGGCAGGTGGATCTCTGTGAGTTTGAGGCCAGCCTGGTTTACATAGTGAGTTCCAGGCCAGAAAGGGCAGCATAGTGAGACCCTGTTTCAAACAACAAAACAAAACAAAAAAACAAACAAAAAACCTATGGGACACAATAGAAAGACCAAATGGACATAGAAGAAGAATTTCATGCTAAAGGCATGTCAATTCCAGCAGGAAATTCCTGAAATCTAAGGAAACAGATGCCCATCGAGGTACAGGAGGGGTTTACAATACCCAACAGAGAAGACCAGAAAAGAGACTCCCCATGTCATACTATAGCTAAAACACTAATATACAGAACAAAGAAAGTATACTGAAAGCTGTGAAAGAGAAACACCAAGTCACATATAAAGGAATGCTCATTAGAATAATAGCAGATTTCTCAACAGGAACTTTAAAAGCCTTAAGGGATTGGAATGATGTATCATTTCAAGTTCTAAAAGGCTATGGCTGCCAGTCCAGATCTCCATACCTAGTAAAACTACATGTCATAATTGAAGGGGAAAGAAAATCTTTCCATGATAAAAACAGGCTGAGGGAACATGATCCCAAGCCACATCTAGAGAAGATACTTGCTTGAAAGAATCGTTTGGACTAAAGAGAAAGAAACACATTCAGAAGGCTACAGAAAGCGTGAAAGAGGCTAAAATAGTAATTAATCAAAAGAGGTTAGGAAAACACCAAACACTACAAAATCAACAAGGTGATAGGAATTAATATGCAGCTATCAATAACAGTATCTTATAACATCATCATAGGATATTACGAATGATCACAATTCCGCAACCAAAAGACGTAGACTAATGTTGGATTTAAAAGCAGGATCCATTTAGTTGGTGCCACCAAGAAATACTCTTCACCACCAAAGGCAAATGAACATTAGAGTAAAACCATGGTGAAGGTATTCTAAGCAAATGGAAGTAGGAAACAAGCAGGTGGCACTGTTCTGACATCTTGACAAAATAGGCCTCTAACCAAAATTATACAGAAGAAATGAAATGGTCACCTTATATCAATTAAGGGAGCAATCCATGGAGGACATTACAATTCTAAACCTATACACTCCAAACATGGGAGCTTCCAATGTAATGAAACAAATTCTATTAGATGTATAGACAGAGATTAATGACAACACAATTAAAGTGGGTGACTTCATTACTCCACCCTCACTAATAGATAAGTCATCTCTACAGCATAAACAGAAAAACATTAAATAGAATTATAGATCAAAGGAACCTAAAGGGTGTCTATAGAACCTTCCATCCAAACACTACAAAAATATATACTCTTTTCAGCAGCCCATGGAAGTTTTTCTAAAGTAGATTATATACCGGACACAAAGCAAGTCTCAAAAAATATAGGAGGGCAAAGTGTGGTGGTGCATTAATACCAGCATTTGGGAGGCAAAGGCAAAGGCAGGCAGATCTTTGTGAGATTGTGGCCAGCTTGGTATACATAGCAAATTCTAGTCCAGCTGGGTCCACAGGGAGACCCCACCTCAAACAAACAAACAAACAAACAGCAAAAAACAAATTCCAAGAAAAACAAAAACCAAAAAAATCAGAGTGATCTCAAATAGCTTAGCACTTTACCTTAGGGTCTTGAAAACCATGAAGAAGCCAAATCCTAAATCAACAGATAGAAAGAAAGAATTAAGATCAGGGCAGCAATTAATATTAATGAACAATACAATAAAGAAATATATAGCCAACATTATAATAAATGGGGAGAAGCTTCAATCATTGTCAGTAAAATCAAGAATAAGATAAGGGTGTCTACTTTCCCCACTCTTTCATTGTAGTTCTTGAAGTCTTAACTAGAACAATAAGACAAGAGATGCAGTTTAGAGGAATACAGTAGCAAAGGGAGAAGTCGAAGCATTTTCAGGTGATACGATAACAGACCCTGAAGACTCCTTCAGAAAGTGCTTACATCTGATACTCTTTTAGCAAACTGGCAGGTTACAAACTTGACATATACTCTCTCTCTCTCTCTCTCTCTCTCTCTCTCTCTCTCTCTCTCTCTCAAAACAAAACAAAATGTAAAACCAAATAACCAAAACCAAAATCCAGTCTTCAAAGAAACCTAACCAAGAAGTGAAATTCCTCTGTTCTCTCTCTCTCTCTAGCAAAACAAAACAAAACGTAAAACCAAATAACCAAAACTAAAATCCAGTCTTCAAAGAAACCTAACCAAGAAGTGAAATTCCTCTA
>NW_008342636.1:707052-714146 GCF_000622305.1 Nannospalax galili | reverse complement strand
TATCTGACATAAGTTTAATATCTAGAATATACAAAAAAAACCTAAACAACAACAGAACAAATAACCCAATCCAAAACTGGACAAAGGAACTGAACAGGGAGAGAGTTCTCAAAATAAGGAGCATAAATGGATAACAAACTTAGAGAAAAAAATGCTACTGACCATCAGAGAAATGAAAACTGCATCGAGATTCCATTTTATTCCAGTCAGAATGGCAATCATTATAAAATAAACAATAAATGCTGGTGAGGATGTGGAGAAAAGGGACTCCTTATACACTGCTTATGGGAATGCAAACTAGTCTAGACATTGGGGATATTGAATAAAGGCGCCTCACAAAACTAAAAATAGACTAAGCATATGACCCAGCTACACCTGGGTATTTATCCAAAGGATGCCAAATTAACATAGCACAGAGACACTTGCATACCAGTGTTTATTGTAGCACTGTTCACAGTAGCTAAGTTGTAGAATCAATCCAGGTATCCATCAGCAGAGGGATGGATAAAGAAAATGTGGTGTGCATACACAGTGGAAAGTTCTTCAGCTGTAAAGAATTAAGTCATGTTGCTTTCAGGAAAATGGATGCAACTGGGGTCATCATATTAAATGAATTAAACAAATCTTAGAATGATTAATACATGTTCTCTCTCTTTTTGGCTCCAAGCTTTTATCTAGATCCATGAAAGTGTATGTATATGACATGATTGTAGAAGTAGAGCTAAGTAAGGGGAAAAGGGACAGAAGGCATGAGACAGAGGTAGAGAGGAGGGCATGGGGCATATGTTTAATGCTCAGTATATACATGTATGAAAGTATTCTTATGTTATTTCAAACTAGTAACCATGTACAACAAATAAATACAATGGAAATTTTTAAAAGAATGGAAAAAAAGAGCTCTAGAAAGAAAAAGGACGGCAGGAGGATTGTAAGAATATTATGAACTATAGGAATAACAGAATTACCAGGAAGTATCAAGTTTCCCACGAAATGAATATGGGAGGAGAATGGAGGATAGACAGAGAGCAGGGCAGAGGAACCAGGGATGCTGCTGTCTGGAGACCAGGGGGAGCCAGGATGCTGCTGTCTGGAGACCAGGGGAACCAGGGATGCTGTTATCTGGAGACCAGGGGAAACCAGGGATGTTGCTGTCTGGAAACCAGGGGAACCAGGGATGCTGTTGTCCGTAGGCCAGGGAGAAGCAGGGATGTTTTTGTCTGGAGACCAAGGGGAGCCAGGATGCTGCTGTCTGGAGACCAGGGGAACCAGGGATGCTGTTATCTGGAGACCAGGGGAACCAGGGATGCTGCTCTCTGGAGACCAGGGGAAGCCAGGATGCTGCTGTCTGGAGGCTGGAGAAAACCTCTTAACAAAATCCCATCAGAGTTAAACTTTAATGGTGACAAGAAGAGTTGGAGGGACGCAGTAATGTTAGAAGAGAAATAGTGAAATCAAAAGATACACTTGAGTTTGGCCTGGTGAAGCAGGCCTATAATCCCACCCATCAGGTGAAGAATCTGGCTGCAGCTGATATTTACAACAGAGACCCCGATTCGAGGCTTAACACAGAAAGATTTTATTGGGGAAAATGTTGGCCCTTTGAGATGACTTTTTTTGTTTTTTGGTCTTTTTGAGTCAGGGTCTCCCTGTAGCTCCACCTGGCCTGGAACTCACTATTTAGACCAGGGTTGACTTGAACTCTCAGAGATCTGCCTGCCTCTGCTGCCCGATGCCAGAATTAAAGGTGTGCGCCACCACACCTGGCTGAGATGCTTTTTCACTCATCAACCGGCCCGAGTCCTTTATTTATTTATTTATTTATTTATTGTTTGTTTGTTTGTTTGTTTGTTTGTATGTGTGTGTGCATTTGGGAATGTATGCAAGAGTGCATCTGTGTATGTATACAGAGGTCAGAAGAGGACATAGGACCACTCAGAGCTAGAGTTACAGGTATGTTGAGGGTCACCTGACTTGTTATATGGGTGCTGGATAGAGATTCCAGTCTTCCTGATTGCACAGTAAGCATTGTTAATCTCTGAGTCATCTCTCCAGTTCCCCTTGAGATACTTTGGACAAAATTATCTTGAGACGCTTTAATAAATGGCTTCTTAGATTGGAAAATAGACTGGTGAAATTGTAGAAGATCTTAATGCCAGGCAGAGAAGCCTGGGCTTTATTTATTAGGAAATAATCAGCAGATAAAGTTAAAAGTTTGAACCATGGAGTCATTTAGAAATCAGAGCTGTGGTTAGGGGTATTAGAATGATTGCAATCATAAAGGGAGAGTGGTCAATTAAGAAATTACAGAGTTGGTTCAAGCCAGGGAGATGAGACATGGGCTGGCATGGGAACACTGCATATGGGAGAGAGGTGAGTCTGATGTGTTAGAGAAACACAACCAACAGCTCTCAGTGCAGCAACAGTTCTCTCCTTAATATTCCTTTGGTTCAGAGAGAAATCCAGGGATTAGATGTGTGTCATTTGCTTTCCAAAGAGGCCAGAATTGATGATACTTGACTGTACAAACTAGAGGCATTGTATCACCAGGAGCAGGGTGAAGGCACAGTCTTGAGAAGATAAGGGTTTTTCATTTGGACTGGCTGTACTGTTCATCTGGAGGTTCTCATTTGTGGGGGGTGTGAGGATGTATTTGATTTCAGAATCATTTTGGGGGAAAGTTACAGTTTGGCTCAGTCTCCTGTCAAGTCTCTAACCAAGGGACTGAATTTAGAATTGCCTTTTCTGGAACAAAAGGAATCGTTTCAAGGTATAGCATGGTATGTAAATCCTGAAGAGGGGTTTCCAGAAAGAAGGTGTGGTCTCAGGGAGGTGGAGATCTTGGACAATTCTGAGCAAACAGCATTAACATGGAAGGTTCAAGGTTGTCCTTCCAAAGATGTGCTTGCAAGGTCACCCTGTGCTGACACATGCCACCTCAAATTTTAGGAGGATTCCAACAGCTTGATAACCGTGCTTAGGATGCAGAGTGACCTGTGCTTAAATACTGACTTTTCATTTGGGAATTTTGCCTGTGATAAGCAGAGGGTGCCCAGGGGCCCAGTCTCAAACAAAGAAACCTGGCCATTGGGTTTCTAAAGAGCTCCCCTGATAGACAACACTTCACAGTGTTTACAGCCTTCATTTGTTAGAGGAAGTTAGTGTGTCCATTGTGACTGTACTTGGAGAAGGTCCTTAGACATTTTTGAGCTGGTTTCCTCCTGGTCTATGGTCTTTTCTTTATTTGTTGATTTAACTTTATGCCATTTTTCTGTAATAAACTATAGTCATGACTATACATGTCCTCCGAATCCTATAAGACTTCAAATCAGGTCAAATTAGAGGGTGCCTGGGGACCCCTGACACTATGAATGAGGAAAATTTGAGAGCATCAATTTAGTGAGGAAAATAAAGAGATTTTGAGATGCTGTGCTTTTGGATGACATACATTTTCCCCAATAGCTGCAGTAAGTGGGTCTGTATGCCTTTGAAAGTAACAAGGGAGAAGATTAGAGTTGCAATTGTCTATCTGAGCTTTCTGATTATCACTAAAGCTGAGAACCAGTGTTTCTGGCTTCCTTTAAAGAAGCAAAATGTGAACACAGTGAAAAATCAGAGCACGAAAACAAAATTTAAAAGAGGCAACTACTGGATCTCAATACTTGCATTGGGGCAGGATCTGTGCCTGCTGCTTCCTCTTGGGCTGTGAGTACTGTGCCTGGTGACTAGGTGCACAAGTGTGATGAGCCGGCCCTACTGCTGGATCCCCTTACTTCCATACCTCAATGATACTCAGCACACCAACAAAATGTTCTCCAGCTTTTTCTTGTGCATTTGACACCAATCCCCAACAAGGCCTTCTGATCCAAGTCCTGGCTCTCTCTAGGCTGTCCACCATCTTAGTTAAAGCCACTTCCTATATAGCTCCCTCTTGGCATGCAGCCACTTTTTCTCTAGGTTCTGTGAGTATACCACACTTTGTCTTGGTGGCACACGCCTTTAATCCCAGCACTCAGGAGGCAGAGGCAGGCGGATCTCTGTGAGTTCAAGGCCAGCCTGGTCTACAAAGTGAGTTCCAGGACAGCTGGGGCTACAGGGACCTTGTCTATCGTCCTCTTTTTTTTTTTTTTTTTTTTAAAAAAAAAAAAAAAAAAAAAAAAAAAAAAAAAAAAAACCCACAGGAAAGTGTCACTGGTGACACTTGTTTTTCCATGTCTGATTCCAGCATAATAGTAAAAGTCCACCATAAATGGGGAAAATTATCAAAGAAGGTAATCATGAATGTTTTACCTGTGTTATTTACCCTGGTCAACCATAGAAAAATACTTAAATGCTGGACTTTGACTGTGTGTCTTAAACAATAGGTATTAATTTCCTTACAGTTCTGCAGACTAGAAGCCCAAAGTCAGAGTGGCTTTGGTGAGGGCTCTTTCCCAGGCTGAAGATCTTGGCGTCTTCAAGTGACCCTTTTTCTGGGTGTGCTGGGGCTGGGGGTGGAGGGCAGGTATCTCTGATGACTCTTCTTATGAGGACATGCCTTCCATTAGGTTAAGCTTCATTCTTAAAGGCTCTGTTTCCAACCCTGTCACACGGCAGTGTGTGTATTAAAACTTTGATATCTGAATTTGGAAGTAGCATTACCCATCTTGGCAAAGTCCAATCACTGCTACATGCTAAATTTACATGTAGCAGTGTTCTGTGACCAGGCACCATGCCTTGAACCCTCTATAGTTTTCCTCCCTCAAAAGTCCTCTGAAATGTCCATCTTTCCTTTCGTATGTGTGTACATATATGTGTTATATGTGTGTGTATGTGTGTATGGTAATGACTTTTACCTAACCTTGGAACCAAAAAGTTACAAGCTCACTGAGCCATGTGCTCCTCTTGTGACCTGGTCATACAGCCTTCATTCCTCAGGACCTTTCCTTATCCTCCACCCAAGATAGTGTACAAATGTGTGTATGCATGTCTTACATGTCAAAGCATCAAAGCATTGCAGACAGTGCATTTCTTACCGCAAACAACGAGAGAAAGTAAGAACCCTCTGTAACTTGTGTGCGTGGTAGTCTAGGTTCAGGGATCAAAGGGAGAAATTCTTCTCTGGTAAGATAAGGGTGGGTCTGACTTCATGCTGGATAAACTGGGTCAGTGAAGATTGATAAAGGTACTTGCTTTGTGAGCACAGTTCTGAGAGAATTCTGAAGGAGCAAGTGCTCAGCAGTCTGGTTTCTTTCTAGGCCTTAAAATAGATGCTAAGAATTAGGCTGTTTTTAATTCATAACCCAAATGTGGTGGTGTCCCACATTTAATGCCATATTTACATATGTGTGCTGTATATATATGTATGTGTATATGTGTGCATGTGTGTTGTGTATATATATATGTGTGTGTATATCTGTATGTATGTGTTGCATACATATGTGTGCTGTGCATAGATGTGCACATATGTGTATATGTGTGGATGTATGTATACACTATATATGTACATATGTGTGATATGTGCATGCATGCTGTATCTAAATATATTTGTGTTGTATATATGTATATGTATGTGTTTGTGTGTTGGGCATATATATATGTGAGTATATATATATGTGTAGGTGTGTTGGGTGTTTATATGTGTATATATGTGTGTGTTGTGCATATATGTAAATATGTATATGTGTGTTGTATATGTGTATTATGTATATGTGTATGTATGTATGTTTCTTACCTCTGCTTCTCACAATTCATTCTTTTTAAAAATATTTTATCATTTTTATTTTATGTGTATGTGTGTATTGCCTGCATATACGTAAGTACCCTCGTGTCATGAAATGCCCATGGAGGACAGAAGAGGATGTTGGATCCTCTGGAACTGGAGTTACAGACAGTTGTTAGCTGCCATGTGGGTGCTGGGATTCGAACCCGGGTCTTCTGCAAGAAGAGCCAGTGTTCATAACCAAAGAGCTATCTCTCTAGCCCAATTTGTTCTTTTTTTAATTTTTAAATTTTATTATTTCTATTTTTATTTTTTAATGTGTATGAGTGTATTACCTGCATATATAGATAAATGCATTCATGTTGTACAATGCCTATGGAGGTCAAAAGAGGACATTGGATTCCCTGGATCTTCCAACTACTTCTAAAATACTTTTAGTTCAGAAAATCTAAAAACAAAAAATTAGAGAAAATGGTGTAGAAAACCCTGATTTTCTTACTTTTTCTTGTTATTTTTCACATTGATATTCCCTTCTCAGGATTGTTTTGAGACAGGTCTTAGACTACATATAATTTTTACCAAAATTTTTCATAATTTATTTCTTACATATAATGACATAAAATTACAACCACAATATCATTATCAAAGACATTGCCACAAACCTGGTGAGTATAGGGTTTAAGAAGCTACATTAAGAATGAATTGTGAGTGACTGGAGAGATGGCTCAGGGTTTAAGAGCCCTAGCTGCTCTTGCAGAGGACCCAGGATCAGTTCCCAGCATTCACGTGGCAGCTAACAACCATCGTTAATTCCAGTCCCAGGGGATCCAATGTCCTCTTCTGACCTCTACAGGCATTGTACGATATGAGTGCCTCAAGTCTTGAGAACCTGAAATGACTGAGGAGCAACAAGTTTAATGAGAATGAAACTTCCCACAGGCTCCCACAGCACCTTACCACAGCATCACTCTACCTATAACACAGAGCTACAGTGAGCTGTGTGCAGCAGTAGAACAAGGTAAAGGGATGTAAGAGTTGAAGGCTTTCATAGTGCTGGAAGATGCTATGCTACCAGAAGTGAACATTAATCATTATCCTTACCCTGCTGTGAATCCACAGCAACCGGCCTGGCAAGATATGACTTCTGGGACAATAGTGGCACAAGAACAATAGAGGCACAAGTATTATGGGAATAACCCAATCAGTATCTAATTTGATTTAAGGCCTGCTTCACAAGATGGAGTCCACACCTGACATTGATATCGGGCCCAGAAACAAGTGGCTAGGTAGGCCACAGGCCATAGGGGAGAGCCTAATACTATTATTATTATTCTGCTAAATAGATATAGTATTAAAGCGATTCCTAATGATTTACTCTAATACCCATAGATTAATA
>NW_008342636.1:702242-706979 GCF_000622305.1 Nannospalax galili | reverse complement strand
GCAGTAGAACAAGGCAAAGGGATGTAAGAGTTGAAGGCTTTCATAGTGCTGGAAGATGCTATGCTACCAGAAGTGAACATTAATCATTATCCTTACCCTGCTGTGAATCCACAGCAACCGGCCTGGCAAGATATGACTTCTGGGACAATAGTGGCACAAGAACAATAGAGGCACAAGTATTATGGGAATACCCCAATCAGTATCTAATTTGATTTAAGGCCTGCTTCACAAGATGGAGTCCACACCTGACATTGATATCGGGCCCAGAAACAAGTGGCTAGGTAGGCCACAGGCCATAGGGGAGAGCCTAATACTATTATTATTATTCTGCTAAATAGATATAGTATTAAAGCGATTCCTAATGATTTACTCTAATACCCATAGATTAATACATCTCTCAACTCTTACCAGAGAAGTTTCCTTATGCAGCAGATGGTGTTTAACACAGAAACCCACAACTGGCCAGCAGGCCGAGAGTAAGAGACTGAAGAGTGATTATCCCTGAATTGGACACCTACATCAAACTTCTGCCTCCAAAGGCTCAGGGATCAGTGTAGAAGAGGGAGTGGATGGTAAGAGTCAGAGGCAGTGAATGACCACAAAGAAATAGAGCTTTCCAGACAGCTGGTCAGTTATTCATATGAGCTTACAGCAATGGTGACAGCCTGCATAAGTGCTACATAAACTCAAGCCAGACATGATTCCAGCATAGGCATGGGGAAGAGGCTAAGAAACCCCAACCCTATCTGAGGAATTATTGGAAACTAATGTCTGCACCTTCCAGCACTATGAAAGCCAGTCAGTAGAGATGAAGCTTTGAAGTCAGCCCTAGCTTGATTTCTCCTTGTTTTTTCTAGAGCTGATTTATGTTGTGTCTTTAGCAACAGGATCTTACAGTCAAGTTCTGGTGGGTAACCAAGAACAGGGACAGTGGCCAGGAGGATGCCTGCTTTGGAGTCAATGGACTTCCAGAGCACAGATTATGTCCTTGCTTTGGCTACATTGTTCCTACAGAGGTAGTACCAACAAGGACAGGAAATTCAAATTGGTCCTTAGAAATGTGAAAGGACATTTTGTTGGCAGAATGAAGTTATTAACTCTTGATAACTTTCTAGAACTCCATAGCTCATATTTGACAGCATTTTAAATGCCTCAGCTCTTACATTCCTTTACCTTCCTCTACTGCTGTTTGCCTCATTCCTTGAGCTGATGTTTATTGAATATGCTATGGGCTCTGTGTTTCAAATGACAGACATGCAGTGTTTTTGACGAAGGGAAGGGGGCCTGTGGGGTGTCATCAGTCACACAGACAGATCACCAAAGCCTTGTGTTATAGGTAGAGTGATGCCGTGGTAAGCTGCTGTGGGAGCCTGTGGGAAGTTTCATTCTCATTAAGCTTGTTGGTCATCAGTCATTTGAAGTTCTCAAGACTTGAGGCGGTTTCTCCTACTTGTCTTCCTTCTATACAGACTGGAGTACTGCTGGGAACAGTGAGCATTAGCATTTGTGTTTGTGTTTTGGGGTGCTGGGGATCCAACCCTGGGCCTCTCACACAATCATCAGGTGCTCTACCACTGAGCTACTCTTTGAGCCTGACAAAGTCTTTCTGAAAAGTGTGCTTTTATCTGTATCAGAGAGCACACATTCTTGCTTTGTGTTCTGGTGAACTAATTCTAATTCCTCCATCTTACTTTCCTTCTTCCATTAGGAAAAATTCATAAGACAGAAACCAGGTAAATTTTATAGCACGGTTTGATGGTGTCAAGTCTGAGACGAACAAACTACCGTTGTGACCACCTGCCAGAATTCCCCCTGTGACCACCAAAACCAGACGCTACTGCACAAGGCCTTCTGCACATCTGGAATGGATTCCTCTTACAGTGTGGGGTTGCACTTGCCTTTTCTAAGCAAGGGACGTTCCAGATTGAGGAAAGGAGTAAAAATTGTTTAATCTCATCAGGAAAAATTATTCACAGTTAAGCGGTCCTTTGCTCCAGCTGTGGGTCACATACAAAGTTCACAAGTGGTCAGCGAACCTGCTTATTGGCATCTCTGATTTCTGCTGTCAAACTGTGGGTTGTGGTGTTCTTAGCCCTTGACAGAAGTCACCGTCCAAAATTAGATCAGAGCAGACCTCCTGTACTGGTCAGTAAGAGCCTGAGTGATTTTTGTTTCCCGTATGGGGAGCAATTTGTTATGCCAACTCTAGAAATTGAGCCGTGGCTCTAACTCTAGGTAAAAGGGTTTATATTAAATGCCTAGCAAATAGAAGCAATTTGATGTTCATGTTGAATAAAATAGAGCTCCTTCTTTTGACAAAAACTAAAGGACTTAACATTTTCCTTATACATTTACTTCATGAAGTGAGTTACTTAGAATCTATAATTTCCCAGACAGATAGAATTTCAATGACTCTTGTGTCCCACCCTTTATAGCCTCCAGATTTGCTTCTAGTTTCTACAGCTCCTTCTGTTAGCTCCAGTTGAATGGACTAGAGCCATATGATCACTGGTTTTTGTTTGCTTCTCTTCTTTCAATGACTGATAGTTTCACTAGAGCAGCCATAGCCATTTCTTTTGATCAAGCACAGCATGTTGATATGTGATAGCTCACTGTAACTGGATTCCACATAAACTTATAAGAAAGGTGGAGGGGGTAGCAATATCAGAATGCAGGGTTTGAAAAAGTGGAGACTCAGACCGTGTGTGTTCTGAAGACCAAGAGGAGCCACTAGGACCAAGAAGAACTCAGGTTCAGCTCTCAGTCCAGGTCTCATCATTTCTTCCCAGGATACTTCCTTGTGTTTACTGGACAAGCGCCATTCAGACATGTGGTATGCACAGTTGGTCTGTGTAGGACATTCAAGTGTACTTACCTAAAGACAACAGGATAATCACTCAGAAAGACTGACCCAAATAGACACAGTCCTCTGCCCTGTGAGCAGCAGGTCAGACTGTGGGCATCAAGCCCAGAATGTGTCTCCTCCCAGGCAGACAGACAGGAATCTCTCTGGAGACTGGCCAGGAGGCCAGAAGGTTTCCCGTAGGCACAAGAGGCTGCCAGGAGAAAGCCATAATGATTCCATTTTAAGCCCAAGGGAGATTATATCCACAGCAGGGCCTGTAGTCTATACCTGATGCTGACAGAGACTCACACATAGCAGCTTCCGATGCAGATAGATGATGTCTTGCTGTGAGGGTGAATCCAGTTTCCCAGCTTCAGCTTTCAGTCAAACCAGTTATCATAAGCTAGTCAGGAGAACCCATGGGAGGATAGATCCTTCCAGATTTTGCTGATTACACTGGCTGGTTAATTAATTTGGGCATAAGTCATGGTTGGATTGCTCTGCTGTGACACGCTGAGGTTTTTCCAATGACTGATTTTGGTAGAGAGGTTGTTCATTTCCAATTCAATATCCTTCCCCCATCATAGAACCCTGGTTTTATAGAGGAGAGCCAGGAAACAATTAAAAGACCATTTTCTGTACTCTTACCTTACAGCTAGGAGAGTCTGTGTAGATACAGTTTGGTCAAAGAAAGGTTAGTAATTATGTGACTTTTGGAAGGTTTTCTTAATGAGAAGAAGACTTGACCTCCTTTATTGCTGTATGGGATTTGGTTATGATGGCTGTGTTTTAGAAGCCATCTTACAACCTCAGGATGTGAGATATGTCTTAGAATCTAAGTGTACGGACAGGAGGGAATCCAATTTATCAAGCACTCAGTGAAGCTTTCTGACAGTCTTGGTTAGCTCTCCAAGAGCTGAGAGATGAGATTTATCTTGCTTTAGCCCAGCCTGGTCTACACAGTTAATTCCAGGTCAGCCAGGGCTACCAAGTGTTGCGGGTGTCCTGGGGCCCTCTGGGCGGGAGTAGAGTCGGCACAGAGTCACGACACAGACTCCAGGAATCAGGTGAGAAGCAGGCAATGCAAGCAGCTGCAGACTCATTTATTGCGGATATGGGCCTCCCTTACCCCCCTCCTGGTGTCCCATTGACCCCAGTAGGCTTTCTCAGATCGTGTCTGATCCTCATTGGCCCTCTCCATCGAGCCATCTTGTGTCAGCCATCTCCATGTCCTTTGGTAGAATACAGGTTAGACTTAGCTGGATGTTTTTGGTGCGTTTGCAGTGTGCATGTGCAGGTTGTTCAGGCTGCACTTCCTCCTACAACAAAGGGATACCCTGCCTTTAAAAAAAGTATACAGGAAGAATAAGTAGTTAGGGGTGGTCTAATAAAAGAAAAGGAACAAATAATAATGCATAATATTTACCTTTGTTGTTTTCCCATTCTTTTTGTTCTACTCCTTGGCCTTACCCCCCTCATGAGAGGAATGAAGCAGGCAGAATGCAGGGTCACCCACTCTTGGTTTCTGAAACTGTGTGTAAATTCTGAGTGTAGGAAGGACCATATTAGTTTTGAATCTACTCATCTCGTTATTATGGACAATTCACAGCTCACTCCACGTAGGAAATGTAGTACGGTATGGTGAGTCCCACACTGATGACACAGAGTCGGCCACCAGATGTCTGTGCTTAATCCTGTTCCCTTGCACACCTCCTTCCATTTCCCCTTCTCATGACTTTTTATGTAAGCATTTTATCTTAGAATAATTTTAGATTTGCAGAAAATTTGCAAAGTTAGCAAAAACAAGTTCCACAATATCCTTGACCTAATTTCCCCATTATCAATATCTTAATCATTAAAGGACATTTACAAAATACATAAATTAATATTTA
>NW_008342636.1:668038-695682 GCF_000622305.1 Nannospalax galili | reverse complement strand
GTTTAAAACTTTTAATCAGTTTTCCTATGAAAGTTCTTTATTTCTAAATCTGATTGAGCATACATCACTGCACTTAGCCCAGTATTATTTTGTAGTATATTCTAAATATCATTAAGTATCCTCTGTAAAAACGTCAGCACGCATCTTTAAAAGACAAGGGCTATTTCTTCCTAACTCAACTACAGTGCTACCACCACATCCTCAAAATGTCAGCAATTCCTTAGTACAGTCATCAAACCAAACATTTATTTATAAATGTCATGTCCCCTCCTAATATAGGATTTAAATATGACCTGACAAGTATGATCTTATATGTCTTTTATTTGATACATTTGCTCCCTGTTTTGGTTTCACTTTTATCCTTTGTCATCTATTTATTGAAGAAACTGCCCTATGTGGCCTCTAGTATTCCCAAGCCAAGTTTTCTGAGTAGGTCCTTGAGGAACAGTTTCACCTACTCCTCTGTTGTTTGTATCCCCTGTAAATTGGTCCTAAAATTTGATTGGATTCATTCATTCATTTACTCATTCATTCACCCAGTTAATTTTGGCAAGCATGTTTTATAGAGAATGGTAGAATTGCCACCAATAGGTGATGTTTATGGCTGTCTGTTTCCTTGGATATAGAGGACTGCAAACTGGTGATGTAATCTCACAGTTATTCCTCACTTAAATGAGTTCCCTTCGCTGCACATTTAGCCACTTAATAGGATTATAGAGGGAGTCCAGGGAAGCAGATTCCTCTCTGATTCTTTTTTTATTAAAATTTTTTTTTTGTTTAAAAAAGCATTGTGTGTGTGTGTGTGTGTGTGTGTGTGTGTGTGCACATGCAACACAGCTTGCAGCTTGCATGTGGAGATCATAGGACACCTTGCAGGAGTCAGCTTTCTCCTTCCACCAGGTGGATTCCAGGAATTGAACTCAGTTTTTCAGGGTTGGTGGCAAGTGCCTTTACCCACTGAGCCATCTTGCCAGTCCCCTCTCTGATCCTTTATCTGTGTTTTCCACTTTTAAAATAATGAGTTGATCCCTGATTAGTACCCTCCAAAGTCTGGGACTGTGCTTTTAATATGTTCTTGAAACATGCTTCTTCTAGGAAGGAACTAAAACAAAGAATATTTCCCCAAATTTGTGGCTTGAGAGACCAAACCTGAAAACTCAGAGAAGAGAAAGAGAGAGGGAGGTAGAGAGCGAGAGGAGAGGAGAGACTTAGATGAGTCTGGTGCAAACTGTGTGCCTTGGTTCTCGGGACGCATCTGTCAAGGCTTCACTCGACTTCAGAAGCCTCAAAGCCGCCCAAGCTCTGGAGCAGCTGGCATTCCTCTAAGTAGCCATGGCTAGGGCAGGCATGCAGACAGGAAGATCCCTGGCCAGCCTCACTCTGTCCCAAAGCAGTGCACAGAAGGGAGATTGTGTGCATCCTGGTGTCTATGCAGAACAGCTGAGAGGATGACAGGCTGAAGGAAGCCTGGCAGTTGGATGAGAACAGTAGAGTTCAATGGATGTGAGTTGAGTGAGCGTCACATTCCAGTCAGGACAAGTCGTCTATTCCCCAGTAGAGGCCACTGGGGCAAAATGTGACTTGAGGACCTAGCACTGGAAGTGAGATTACCCTGGCACAGGAAGAAAGGGAGATGAAGCTGGGAATAACCCATCTCTGAGTTTGGTCAGCTATTACCCAAGAGATTAAATTGCTGTCATGCATGCCTTAATGACAGGGTGCCTAGTGACAACTGCATCATTATGTAATTTTGTCCTTATGTGAACATCGTAGAGAGTACTTACACCAGCATAAATGGAACAAGTCAATTGCAGTGTGGCCTTGGGATGCAGGCAGTAGACACAGTAGACACCAGGTCTGTGAGGCTACTGATGGCATAACATGACATGTCATTTTACAGTATGCTTTTTTTGTGTGTAAGTGGGAGCATACCTTAAAATAACAATAGAAATTACGGAGTACAGAATACATAACCATGTAGCATAGTCATTTGTTAGCATTGTCAGATAGCACACACTGTGTATCCTGATACACACTGCATGGTCAACACCAGTGTGGTAGGTTTATCAGTGCCAGCATCCCCAACACAAAAGCAGTGCCTATGTCATGATAACAGGATGGCTGTGGTGTCACTGGGTGATGGGGAAATTCCAGCTGCATTACTGTCTATCTGATGAGAGCAGTTGTCATTCTTGTTATTTGATTCATGTCTGTACTCTTCCTTTGAATCAAAATAAACTTAGTTCAGAGCTTTCTATTTTCATACCTTAGCTGAAAAATGTCTTCCTAATTCAAGATTATTTTCTAATAAACCGATTTCAGCTAAGTCACATGAAAAAATAAGATCAGAGCCTATCTAGAACTGTAGATAAATGTACAAGTGCTTCAGCGTTGAAAGACTGGAGCTAAGGGGTCTGTCCCCAGTGAAGTGGAAAGGGGGCAGCTGGCCATTGTAGGGTTTTAAAGAGGGGCAGACATGGAGAGCAGATATGGACAGCTTTCCAGTTAGAGTTGGGGTTACTGCTCAGAGCTCTCCAAAGTTTGCATCAAACTCATTACTATGTCATAAAGATATAATTTGATTAAAAAGAACTACAAAGCTTAGAAGCTTCTGAACCTTTTGGATCTCTTAATTAGGTAAAAATCTCTTTACTGACATTGTCGGACTTTGCCTGTTTACATCTTATGTGTCTGCCAGAAGAGGCAGCAGTTCATCCTACAAAGTATGTAAGAATTAACTGGATCACCTTTCATTTCGCTAGGCTTTGTCTCTCCATCTGTCAAATGAAAGGGTTTAGATGAAATACTAGGGCTGGATGGTACACAACAGGATTCAGTAAGTCTCAGGTCCCTGCCTCACGCACAGCACAGCTGCCATATTAATTAATACAGTGTGGGGGGGAGGTTTCTCTTACTCAGATTTCTATATGCCAGTCCACCTTATCATAAGGAATATGTCGAAGATTTCCAGTGGACTCCAGGAACTGAGAATACCTTTTATCCCCCTCTACATGTATAACTCAAATAAAACTTAATTTATAAATTAGGCACACTGGGATATTAACGTAAAGCAGGACACATGTAAGAACTTACTGTGGTAAAGTCGCCAGCATGGCCATTTGTGCACCTGGGGCCATTGGTAAGTGAAATAAGGAGCGCTGCTTGAACAGAGTGCTGTGGTATTGTAATATTTCATCTGATAATCTAGACAGCTGCCAGGTGACTAATGGGCAGGCAGGGTATGCAGTGTGGATGAGATGGACAGGGGGACATTGATGACGTGGATGGCATAAGATTTTCTTATGCTACTCAGAACGGGATTCAGTGTAAAGCTTATAAATGGTTTATTTCTAGAATTTTCCATTTACTAGAACCAAGAATAACTGAAACTGCAGAAAGCAAATGTTTGGGTCAAAGGGATTACTGTAACTTGTGCCACATTATACCCAGCAGATCTAAAGCTTTTCGCCGAAGACAATAAAGAGTGATTGCTTTACCTGTTTGGCAGTCACCCCTTCTGGCTTGAGGAAATTTCTTGCCTGCTTTCCAACCTCAGGGTCATTGGGCTCGCTACTCAGTCCCTTGACTGTCTATGTGACCCTAGGAATGGCCACAAGGCCTATGGCTACCAACAAAAAATATTTTCTTGAGTTTAAAAAATTTTTGTTTTTCATTTACAGCTGGGATACAGCACTTTGATGTCTGGTGGCCAAGCTAGGAAAATGTAACATACTGGCAGGCATGATTTTAGCTTCAAGGAGAAAGCTGACGGGAAAGGACGCCAAGGAAATCCCTGTTTTGGCTCCTGCTAACTCCAGGCCTTATTCCACTATGTTTCCTGTGATTGGGATGTGCTGGAAACAAAGGTGAATTTATCATGAACTATATGCACCTTTCTTTCACTTGTAACTCAAAGGGCAACAATTAGGCTAGTCAGTGGATTACAAACCAAAGGCAGCCATAAATGCATTAATAATGAGAAACACATGAAGTGGCTTGTCATGAATTCATGGGTAACAGAAGTATTCTTTAGCGATGCTAGAATACAAGCCCTACTTTTACTTTGGGAAAACCAAGTTCTAGGTCAACAAGAGAACTAAATTACTGTCCTCAAAATTGTGAATGATTATTCTATTTTTCTATGAAGTCCATTGTGTTCCCAGTCACTAAAGCTCTGTCCTTCAGACACACTAGTAGACTTTTCTTTGAACAATCTTTTATATTCCAAGTATGAAGATGATAACTTGAATACATCTCCTTTGGGCAACTGTGAACAACTTCACTCATTCAGCCAAGATCAGTGGTTCTCCATGAGTCTTATCTGAGTTACCTTAAACCTGTTTAAAGGACAGATTTTTGATACAGGCAGAAGTGAAAACTCAGGGAAGTACAAAACCCATCCTGTGCAAGACCCTCTTGATTGGCTTGACTTTCAGTTCTGTGACTGTACAGAGTGGCTTAGATGGTGCTGGTGACTGAGGGGAAGTTATGTTAAAGTCCTAGAATAAATGGTCAACCTATAAATATCTACCACGTCTTCAGTTTCATCAAGCTAAAATATGTACTGTCTGTTTGGTTTTGTTCCTCCAGAAATAGATGTCACACTTTGAACTTAAAATACATTTTGGTCATCAAGTGGCTTAAAATGAAATTTCTTCTATTTTTCTCTCTGCCTCTTTTGCCCATACTCACATCTTTCTGGTTGTCATTTCAGCATCCTTCCATTCCCAACATCAAACATAGGTTAAGTACATGTTTTTTAAACAAGATGAGTATATTTGATAATGACTGAGTAAGGAAAGTGGAGGAGGACTGAAGCAGGGCGGAGGGCATCTCCCTCCAGCAGGCCTGAGGAGAACTCGCCCAGCAGTACCACGTTCATTGGCTGCTCCGGAGAATGCTGCTGTCATAACATTATAACTCACCTCCTTAAACTTTTATGTTTCCCACTTTGGAAAACAACTATGTCTAGTATATAATTTCACCCTTTTATTATGACATGTGAGAAAGTAGCCAAGACTGGTTAGGTTTAATTATCCCCATCAAGTTATTTTAGGTGTCAGTTTCTACAAGTCATTCACAAATGGGCAGATGGCAGAAACATGTTATCCCAGAAGGGCTGGGCTTGAGTAGAGCTGAGAAAAATATTCTTTCTTCAGTGCTAGCAGTGATGGGAGAGTGCATCCTGTGTGTTGCTTTATGGGCTCACTGTGTGATTTTACAAGAACCATCATTCAATTGGATATTATTCCATTTTTTTATATATTTTATTTTATTATTTTTATTTTATGTGTACAAGTGTATTGCCTGCATGTATGTGAGTGCACCCATGTCGTGTAATGCCGCGGAGGTCAGAAGAGGGCTTCAGATTCCCCTGGAACAGGAGTTAAGGACGGTTCATAGCCACCATGTGGGTGCTGGGAATGGAGCCCGGGTCCTCTACAAGAGCGTAGATATTTAATCTTTAAAATGACCCAACTCAGTGTTTGTGTTTCTAGTGAGAGTTAGTAAAACAGCTGATGGTATAACTGTCTTGAATGCATCATTGGCTATAGTTACTTTCCTTATGACACTTCTTGACCTTGGGTCTGAATGCTCAGGTATTGATTCTGTGATCTCATCTGAAGGCGGAAGATGGAAAAGTGGAATTTACTCTTTTTGCATTCTTATTTGAGGTAGTGATACACCCTGGACTGTGGATGCATTCTACGTATATCACATTTGGTCATCTCTGGTCACTAGCATAAAACTCTAATTACTTTTTAGGGGTTAGAGAAATGACTCAGCTGTTAAGAGCCCTGACTGCTGTTGCAGAGGACCCGTATTCAATTCCCAGCACCCATATGGTGGCTAACAATCATCGTAACTCTAGTTCCAGGGGAATCCAATGCCCTCCTTTGACTCTAAAGGCATTGCACGATATGGATGCACCTACACACATGCAGGCATTATACTCATACACATAAAATTAAAATAACAAAATATTTTTAAAACCTTTAATTGGGGCTGGAGAGATGGCTCAGCAGTTAAGAACACTGATTGTTCTTGCAGAAGACCCAGGTTTGAATCCCAGCACCCACATGGCAGCTAACAACTGTCTGTAACTGTAGTCCCAGGGGATCCAACAGCCTCTTCTGACCCCTGTAGGCATTGCATGACACGGTGCACTTACCTATATGCAGGCAATACATGCAAACAAACAAAATAAAAATAATAAATAGAATTTAAAAATAAAAATGAAAAAAACCCTTGAATTACTTTAACTACAGACACATTTTTTGAAAAGAGCATATTGTGGGCAAAGAATGAGATAATCTTGCATATTGAACATCCTTTGAACAAAACACTGAGAAACTTATAAAGTATTAAATTATATTGCATAACATTATGCAATTTGATTTATCTAGGTTGTGAAAGATAAACGTGATAATTCTGAGTTTTTTATTGCATTTGCAAGCTCAGAAGTCACCTGGTCACAATTTCGTGCATTTTAATAGAAGCTTAAGATCCTAAGTCAGACATAAAGAACCATATATTGTTCCAACAATAACAATAACCGTAGTGTTAATATTTTCCCTAGTTCCCTAAACCTCAGTTAAGTTCTACGGAGCTACACAAAGGGCATGGGACGCCTGCAGTCACAGTGGGTGTGTTACAGAGAGAATCCCTGGGTTTAGGGAAACTGAGTCTTTTATGATGGGTAGTGTGTTCATTGTTCTAGAAAGCAAGCCAATATAGCTTCTCTTCTTTGGAGAGGAACACTGCGTTTTCCAAGTCTTTTACTATAAACATCCTTAAAAATATAGTTCAGAAAAATGTTAGAGCAGTGGCTCCACTCTCAAGATAAAGCTAGGAGAAAGCAGAATTATCTTCCAAAGGGTGCTGTGCACAGAGCTGCTTCTTTCCCTGTAATTAAGCTAAATTTAGCATCAGAATATCATTTTTTTATCCTGGAAACTTAAGCTCATCAAAGTTAACTCGGTCACTTTGAATTTACTTTAAAATTTAATTTATTATCATTTGTGGTGTCTGCACATGCCATGGTGTGTAAATACAGGCCAGAGGATAACTTCCAGGAGTTGATTCTCTCCTTGAGTTGTGAGCTCCAGGAATCCACCTCAGGTCATCAGGTTTGTGTAGCAAGTGCTTTTTATTCAGTGAGCTATCTTCTTGGCCCTAAAGTACATTTCCTGTTGTTATAAATTTTAGTTAACTTGACAATCTCTTACTCTTTCTCTGTATTCCTCTAGGGCCTAACAGCATAACAGTATAGAAGCAAACACTTAAAGTAGCACTTACACCTGACATGCGATAGTCTTAGCACTTTATCAAAGCCAATTTAATCCTACACATGAAAAGTCTTGCCATTTCCACTTTTCATATGTAGAAACAGAGGCACAGGAAAGCCACCTCAGCAGTAGAGCTGAGATTTTGATCCAGGAATCCCCAGAGGGGATGCTTCTAATCTGTGTTGCATTACCTCTCTAAGTCCTCTGGGCTCTCTATGTCACCAAGCCCTCTTACAGTATCTCTGCATGTTCTCAGGATTCAGTCCTGTCCAATCTTGTTTCCAGACTGGTGTGTTGTTCCACAGCACCTTTTAAAAAAAATTTATTATTTTTATTTTATATGTATGCGTATATTGCCTGCATGTAGGTAAGTGCACCTGTGTCGTGCAATACCCACGGAGGTCAGAAGAGGCTGTCAAATCCCCTGGGACTGGAGTTCCAGACAGTTGTTAGCTGCCGTGTCGGTGATGGGATTCGAACCCAGGTCTTCTGCAAGAACAACTAGTGTTCTTAACCACTGAGCCATCTCTCCAGCCCCCTGCAGCATCTTTTTGCTCAGCTCACAGCTGGTCTTTTTTGAGATTATCTGCCTCTTCTCATCCACCAAATAGCTGCTCTCCAGGCATGCAGGGCTCTGTGCTGGCATGGGAGAAAGAACTCTGGGAGATTTCACCTCACACATTATTATGGTTTGGGTAAGCAGCCTCCAAAGATCCAGGTGTAGGAGGATGTTTGGTCGCTAGTCTGTGGTGGTATTGGAAGCTCCTGGAACCTTTGGTAGATAGGACTTCCTGAAGGAAACTAGATCAGCTGATGCATATCTTTGCAGGTGCTATGGGATGTATCATTTCTTTCTGTCATTGTTGCCTGGCCATCAGGATGCAGACAGGCCTCTACCCCAGGTTCCTGCTGTGATATACTGTCTAGCCACACAGTCTTAGCAGAGTGAGTCAAGTAAGCATGGGCTGGAACCATCAGCCACAATCAAGCCTGTGTCCTTACTTGGTTATCTCTGGTATTCTGTTACAGTGATGGAAACCTGACTAAGGTATTCCCTCTAAGATGCTTCTCATTTGGGGAGCTTATGCCAAAAACGTTGGTTTAAACTGTAATTCAGGCACTTGCTAACTGGATCACACTCAGCAATGTGGTTTCTTATTTCTGTTTATTCATCCTACTTCTCCACACTCTTCAAAGGGCTGACATAAAGATTAAGTGAATTAATTTGTACTTGACAAACAAAGGAGGTATCGCGTTAATGACAATAAGAAGAAAAATCCCTTCATATCATCTCAAAATATGTCACCTAATTTATGTGAAATGTTCCAGGCTCTTACAAAAATTGCTTCATGTTCTGGAAAAACAATGTTACTAATTCCAACAATTAAAAGCTAGTCTTTAGGCCAGGAATGGTGGCACATGCCTTTAATCCCAGCACTCGGGAGGCAAAGGTAGGTGGATCTCTGTGAATTCCAGGTCAGCTTGGTCTACATAGTGAGTTCTAGGCCAGCCAGGGCTGTATAGTACAACCCCATCTCAACAAAACAAAGCAAAACAAAAGAAAACAAAACCAAAAACTTAGTCTTTAAGATTTAGATCAGTTGGTAGAGTGCTTGCCTGGCATCTATGAACACTGGGTTTGATCCCTACCACCTCATCTCATAAACCAAGTGGTATGGGGACTGTGTATAATCCCCGCACTTGGGAGGTTGAAGCAGGAGCATCAGACATTCAGCTACATAGCAAGTTCCAGGCCAGCCTGGTGTACATGAACTCCTATCTCAAAACAAACACATTCAAACTAAATAAAACCAGTCCTATGCTTCAGTCCTATGTGGGTTTTAACTTGCTAAGTTTAAGAAAGTCACTTCATGACAATAGACCCATTTTCTATTTTGTTTTATTTTCTCTGCAATCAGAATGGGGACCAAGGTGAAGTGAGTAAGGCCACTCAGATAATTGCCTTGTGTATCAACTTTAGGAAATGTCCCAAATAGGGTAACCAAGGGGCTAGAAAGATGGTTTGGTGGTTAAGAGCACTTGTTGCTCTTGCAGAAAACTCAAGTTGGATTCCCAGCACCCACATGGTGACTCACAACTGTCTCTAACTGCAGTTCCAGCGGATACAATGCCCTCTTTTGGACTCCTCAGACACTGCACACATGTAATATACATACATGTGGGCAAAAACTCATACACATAAAGTAAAAATAAATCAATCTTTTAAAAAATTGGATAATCAGGGACTGGAGAGATGGCTCAACAGTTTACAAGCACTGGCTGCTCTCCAGGGAACCCGGGTTCGATCCCCAACACTCACATGGTGGCTAGCAACCATCCTTAACTCAAGTTCCAGGGGAATTTGATGCCTTCTCCTGACCTCCATGGGCATTGTATAACACTGGTACACTTAATACATGCAGGCAATACATGCATACACATAAAATAAAAATAATAAAATATTTTTAAAATATTTTTCAAAATTGGATAATCAAGATAAATTCAATTTTAACAGACACACAATTCCAAAATTTTAATCAAAAACATGCCAGTATTGATGGTTCTTTCCCTTTGCAGCTCTATGAATGGCTGTAGCTGTGTTGTTAATCTTACAACTCTTCCCTATGGTCACTGAGAGGATTCTTAATTCTCTCAAGGTGTGACAAGCCTCTGTGCACTGATTTGGATACCTGAAGTTCTCTCCTTCTTGTCACTGTGGTTTCTGCTCTTTGCAATCCTTCTTAGTAGTGAATATTTATTAGCAGTTTTTGCTTGAAACACTTTTTCATTCCCTTTGTCCTATGATCTTAAGCAGTTAAGGATGTTTTCTTTCGACATTTCTATTTTATTATAATTATTATTAATCTTTTTGAGACAGGGTCTCCCTATAGCCCCAGCTAGCCTGGAATTCTCTATGTAGACCAGTCTGGCCTTGAACTCACAGAGATCCCCCTTCTTCTGCCTCCTGAGTGCCAGGACTTAAGGTGTGGGCCACCATACCCAACTTCTGTCTTTCTTCTTGTGATTCTGTAAGGAACTTAACTGTGTTTCTCCTCTCTGACAATAGAAAAAATAGCCTTTCTTTGAAAAAATAGTAGCAATTTCTTTTTGTATATGTGTCAAGATAGAAAAACACTGGGCTGAGTAATGCTTCAGTGGATAAGAGAGCTTGCTGTGCAAGCAAGAAGATCTGAATTTGAATCCTCAGTAGCCGTGGAAAAGACAGGCATGCTGTATGTTTCTGAAGCTCAGCATTGGTCAAAAGAGACAGGCAGATCCTAGGAGCTGGCTAGTCTTCTTATCCAAAACAGTGAGCTTCAGGTTCCTGAAAGACCCCATCTCAAAAAATTAAGATGGAGAGAAGTAGGGGGAAGACATCCAGCATCCTCCAAGTAGCTTCTTCTGACCTCTACATGTGAGTGTGTGCAACTGCACCCACAACACACACAGACAAAAGAAAAAAGCAAACTCAACAAAAAACAGCATTTTAACAAGGAAAGCCAGTGGGATCAGTAACATAATCCAGACCATCTTTAAAATGGAAATCAACTTCAGTATAAACTTCAAAAGTAGCTTCAAACTCTAGTCTCATCATTCCTTTCCTTAGCTTGGGGCATACAAGAGTAATGAAGACCATGTATCACTTTGGGTCACAGCAAGACCAATGTGGCCAGAAATACTGACATTGGAAAAAAGACTAGACTGGTATTATCAATGGGAAATGACATTTCTCTTTCTGTGACTTTAACCCCAAAAGCCAAGCCTGAAGGCATCTGGATTGTGGTTAGGGGAGAGGTTCAGAAAATAAATCTGCCACCAGGAGCCCAGACCCTATTAATTGAAAGGGTTTCTGATGCCCTGCTTGACAGACAACTGGTGGGAAGAGGCTCCTCCCACCTCACAGTTGTCATAACAGACCCTTTATTCCAGTATCATCAGGGACTGCTTTTAAGAGCTTTGGATAGATGACATTTTCTCCAGTGTTAGTAGTGGGAGGAGAATCCTTTTGCTGCACAGGCAGTTTTTGTGGCTGTAACAAGCCTCCCCCACCCGCTTCAGACCTGATGCTGTGAGACAGAATACACACACTGGCTTGTTACCACTCGCCTTCTGTGGCCTCTGGGATTCCTTTCTCTTTAGCTGTGTTTCTGGATCCTTTGCATCTCTCTAAGGCAGAAGTACCCAAAGCAGCAGGGAAATGGCAAAGAAACACAAGGCCGCGCTGTCTCTGGAACACACTGAGCTTGTGTCCACATTCTGGAGGTAGAAATTCTGCCTGGAGAAAAATATGTCACTACAGGGTTCTTTGCTTTCCAAAGCACACAAAATGAATTCACTTAAACCATAGGCGCCCAAATGCCTGACATGTGGATGACCTTGACGAAAATGACTCCCCATGAAAGCAAGAGTATAGAGGGGGTGCTCGTGATGGAAAGAGCAGTGGTTTCCGCCTCCTCCAGGAGGGCTCATAAAACACATGATTGTACTCACTCAGTCTGTGAGAAAATTCTGCTTCTTCTAGGTCTAACCTCTCTTTTTCTCTCATTCACAAAGGCAATTCAGAATGTAATGGACATTGAGATTTTTATGACTATACCCTTGATCTAATATTTTGTAAAATGTAAATTGCAAAGCTCAATATTTCTACTATCTACAGACACAAATTTCATCAATGCGCCTTGCAGCTAATTAACTGCCTCCATCACACCGAGACGTCTTATTTTGGGAACACCATCAGTGACCTCAACATGTTTGAACGCCTGTGTGATAACTGGACTTGTACCTGAATTTGGGTATTGTGTGGAGAGGGGTCTTAGAAAGCAAAATACAGGTACTGTCTGCAAACATGGCTTCACCTTTTCTAAGGCTCACAAAGATAGCAGTAACTTGCTGATGGACCAGGCAGATTTCATGCTCTGCACATATCGTTTTTCAGTTGTTGAGGATGAATGGAGTCTTTCACTGGGATATTCGGAGTTCTCTTGGATGATACGTGGAACCAAGTGAGTTTTAGTCAAGATAAAAGTAGGTTTTCTCTTTCTAAGATGTACAACACTGTGAGCAATTACAAATTGTCCTAATGAAAATCTGTATGACCATCAGCCAATCTACTACAAAAGATCTCCAAGGAATTACAGGGAATTCACTGAGCACTGCCAGCCCAATCATGGGATTGTCACCTGCTCACCATCTTTGCCTTCCGGGAGATTGATATTCATAGTGGGATGCTTGCTAGCAATAGGTTTGAAAGGAAACTGTTTTCTTCCCTATAGTCTAAGAATCTTCTCTTTTGGCAGTACATAATCTCTTAAAAATGATTCTGCTTTCAGATAGCTGCAGATATGTCATCCAGTGTTTTTGGTATGAATGTGGGGCTGATAGATTGAGATAGCAGAATGGATTGCAGGTTTTTCATTACCATAAATCCCTTGTCACATCCACAGCATGATGGAAGCTCTTTGGTAGATAACATAAACTCATTAATCACCACTCTCTTAAACTAAGTACCACAGAAGGAATTTTAAATGCTCCACATTCCAACATTTGTAATGCACCCCCCCCCAAATGCCCTTTTATTACTTCATGATGTTTCAGATAGCTTGAGTTAACTCTGTGAAAAGAGACTGTGTACTGAGGGGGAAAAGGACTGGAATGGGGAGGGGGCAAGGGGAAGGGGGCAAGAAGATTAAATTCTGTCTTCATTCCAAACTAGATTGCATGCTAGTGTCAATGTCCTCCTTCTTTTCCCAGAGAGTGTTGGCAGACTTCCAGTTTATTAAAACAACAATCCCCCACCGATCTCTTCTCTGTCTACATGATGCAAAGATGGATTATTTACTCAAACAGAGCAGTTCACTGAGGTATAAAAGCAAAAATGCATTTTAGGAGCGGTTGTTTATGACGGCTGCGTAAAGCACTACAGGGCTGTGTTTCATACACAGTCTTGACTGATGGGGAAGAGCAGCAGGCTACTATTCTAAGTCATGAACACAAGCTTCGTCCAGGCATTCGATGATGGTGCTTACACTAAATGCAGGTATGTGATTCTTTTTCAGTATATTCCTGTCTGCCAAGCAATGTACTCTGGAACCAGTCTTCTTTTACAAAATATTTCGGGCCTCTCCCTTTCCTGAAACAAAATAACGTTTCACAGTATTGGTTTCATTGCTGGTCTTTTCTCCTGCATTTAACATTGAGAGAGTATCTGTGAATATTTAACTTTCTTGGCATGTGAAATGATTGAACTGAAGTTTATCTGTTCACACATTCATTGCCAATATGTGGGTGTTTATAAAAGAGAAATTCATACATGCCCAGACTTATGTCTTAGTGTAAGAAAGCTGAGGTGTTTCTTTTGTCACATAAAATCATATAATTCCAGCAGAGATTTTCAAGGTTAAAAGTTCTGCTGAGTATCCAAAGGGCAGTGACAAATGTCAGACACACAGGTTTCACACCAGGGGCCCTGTCTGAGGTGGCAGAGGCAGCCTCGGGAACATAGGCCTGCTAAGTGTGCTTTGTCTCCAGGTAACATTTTGTAAATCTCAGTCTTTGATAAGGACACAGTATAGTGAATGGTGTCTATGACTGAATGGTTGTTGAACCTTTAAGATATGATTCAGCTCACCAATGTGTGAACGGAGCACAATAACATTAAATACCAGATGGGATTTCAAAGCCCATCAAATACACAGATTCTTTTTTCTCCTTAACAAAAGATCAGCAAAGCCTCATCTAGGAAAAGAGAAGGAGAAAGAAAGAAAAAGAGGAAAGAAAGGAAAAGAAGAAAGAAGCCCATTAAGATAAATGGGTTGATTTGGTTTTGTCTTGCTTGCCTATTACAGGAAAGGCATCTCAATGGGTTAAATTACAGCTCAGCCTCCAGATCAAAGGATGACACTGCAGTGGTGGGTCAAGCTGATCTGAACTGTGTCAACCATATCAGCACGAAACCCTAAACTGAGGGCTGAGAAAACACAACTCTCAACCGGACTGACTGCACCAATTAACCAAGGCATTTGCCTCTGTCTTGGTGGAAACCCGAGAGGGTTTCATTGGTCAGAACACACGCGCATGTGCGCGCACACACACACACACACACACACACACACACACACACACACACACACACACACACACACTCATGGAGGATGGATTCCTGCAACATAGATTAGATGACTGAACTCCCAAGTTTAAAATGGAGCTGTCCATCCACAGCCACCCTCCAGCTGCTGCTCCACCCCATGCTGGGTGACTGTAGAAGGCACTGGAACGCAGCTCGCAGCTCGCAGCTCGCGCACTTGTGATGGCACAGAACACAGAATGCACCAGAGGGAAATCCGGGTTCAGGTGATTCTGAACTATAGACACCCTTGTAGCAGAGATGGGCGGTGGTGAATTTTATAAGCCTAACTGACTGGGCTGTGATCGTTCTTAATATTTCCATGAAGGTGTTTGTTTTGTTGTTGTTCTGCTTTTTTGAATAAGATTAAAATTGAGGTCTGTGAACCCAGAGTAAAACAAACAGGTAAAATCTCTTATAAAATGAAAACCTCCCTTGAGCAAGAAAGAAAATTCTCAGCAGATTGCGTTTGAACTGAAATGGCCATCCTTCCGAGTTAGTCTTCCTTCTGCTCCTTCAGAGTCTGGATTTACCAGGCTCCACAAAGGGGTGAGCAATGCTTAAATCTTCCTCTCCCTTGCCTTTGAATACAACACACCCTTTGAAGTATCTTACATGCATGCCACAGGATTATTAACTTTAAAGGGATTCACTTATGGTATTTTGCTTCTATTTTAAAAATTTGATAACATGAAGTCGGTAGACTGCCCAGATTATAGCAGGAATAGAATTTGGAAAAAGACCACCCCACCCTGTTTCCAGTTAGACGACCCTTTGTTTAAATAGCTGCAGGAAATCTCACACATTCACCACCCAAATGAACAAGAGTTAGGGTGCCTCCACACAGTTTACCAGAAACCCTGTCTCCACGTGATTCCTTACAGATGCCTGTAAGTACCATGCTGGGTCAAGCAGCTCTGACACATGAGTCACTCCCTAACAAAGCTGGCTGTGTGCTTTCCCTTTGCATGGTTTCCCTGGACAAAGGGGGCTAGGTTTCTGTGCTAACCATTCCCTTCATTCATGAACATTCTTTCATCTCTCCACTGAAGAATCTGGCTGCCTTGTATGCCTGTTTAGAATGCAAGAGGTGCCTACTTCTGTGTTTGATTTCAGCAGGGGCTGCAGGCAGTGAAGGTTTTCTGTGGGAGCCAATGGCCTAGTTTAATCAGCTGTATCTCTCTTTTGATGCTGTATCTCTCTTTTCAGCTGCAAACATTTTCTGACCCTTTTTCTTCCTGGGGTTAGGATACAGTGAAATGCTACTTTCAGAATGATGCGGGTATCTAAACCTTGGAGATTTCTAATGGTTATAGAGCACTTTTCAGCTGACAAAAGGTATACTGTGAGCCCAGAGTCACAGAATTCTTATGACATGGCAACAGACACTGTTCCTTGCCTACTTAATAAATGAGTCAGAGCTGGTTCTTGGGCTGGGAACAAGTTTGAAGTTCTACAGCCAGGCAAGGAAAAGGTAAATAGGGGAGGGGTACAGGAAGGGTTAATGAAGGGGTGCTGGTGACACACTGCCACATTGTTCTCCTGGTCACCAGACTGAGAAGTTACTGATTTTTGCTTCCAGGATTGGACTTTTGTAACTTAAAACAAGCCTCTTTAGACAAATCTGCATCAGACAATGTGTCAACACTTCATTGGTTTCAATAGAATTAGTTTTCTAAATGCTCTTTTCTGAAGCAATTTTTGTACTTGAAAATGCATTACAAGGAACATTTACTATAACTACAGTACAGTGATACAGAATCTGACAAGTAGGGTTTTAATCAGCATAAGCTGCACACCGAACACTCCTTACATTGATCGCCCCCCCCCAAATTTCTCTATCAGTGCTAATAAACCTAGGAACTTAAGGTTATTTTCTGTGGTATTTGCTGTAAATAATAACCAGAACTTAAATTGTTTCTTCCCAAAATGAACCTGGCTAATAATAGCCTTGTAAAGATGCCTGGGCAGGTTGTGATTTAATAGCCTTGCGTAACTCAGCCCTTTATATACCCCATGCCAAATAAACCCTAAAATCATTCTACTAGCTGAGTGATAATAACATACCAGGACAGAGTTGGAAACTACCTGTCCACACTCACTTGCATTATTCAGACACAAATATAGATAAACAAAGCTACAAGTTGCTGAAAAGTCAATGTCCCCAATTCCCACATGTTCTGTGTGACATATTCCTGGTGCCATGTACCATCTGCCAGATGAAAAATATGTCCTTTCTACAGTCTTCTCATTAACCTCAGTGTGGGGTTTACTTGCTGTATATATTGGCTTTTCTCCCTCCCACCAATTCCTCTAAGAAGGAAATTGAGAAAGAATAGTCTTTCAAGTAATCTAATAGTAAGAGATTGTGGGTCCTATTATGAAAGTCCATTTGACCCTATTTTACTGTTTCACCTCCTCTGAAACAGATGAAAGGGCAACAGCCAATGTGCTTTGTGCTGTGTTTGTGTTTGCAAAGGAAGAATGAGCTGTGAGGGGAGATGGACCCTCCACTAATGCCCTTGAGGATGCCCAGGTGTGCTCTCTGAGACTTCCTGGGAACAATAAGCACAAAGAGCCTCTCTGGCTTGCTCCTAACAAGACTTCTTACTTACCGTCTTCAAGAGATGCAGGGCACAGTGCAGAATGGATTTAGGGCAACACAAGGCAGATCCCAGCCTTTCTGCTCTTGCTCACTGTTTACACTTAAGCCCATGACAGGAATCCTCTGATTCTCATTTTCCCCACCTATAAAATAAGCACAGAATCCTGCTTTTTAAGTTGGTATGAGAGTTACAGATAGCAATGCCGACTGTGTGGAACAGCACAAGGTGAACAAATGCTGGCTGAGGTTACTCCTCCTGTGATGGCTCAGATGGGAAATGCAATCTACACTTATCGAGGACCAGGTAGTCAGTAGGTGTTGTGCTGGGACAGGATTTGGTTCCTGTCGGTGTGGATTTCAAAGGCATGTTGGGAAAATGAACAAGCAGGTGTGCAATTCCTGTCAAAGGCTGGGAGTGCCGATAACTTAAGCATACACACTTGAATGGGACAGGTGAATCTGAGTCCGTTCATCCTCAAAGACTCCTGTAGTGGAAGACAGGAATTTTCAACTTGAAATAGCTAAACTTGGCAGGGCTTCTTTAAATCAGTTGTCTTAAAGGGAATCTTTCCTGGGGTTGGAGAAATGACTAGTTAAGCTTTTGCACAGGACCTGAATTCAGCTTCCAGCACCCACATCAGGCAGTTTACAACTGCCTATAATTCCAGCTCTAGGGAATCTAAGAACTTCTTCTGGCCTCTGGGGTAACCTTAAATGCATACACACACCCACGCACACATAAATAAATAAGTAAATAAATAAAATATATGTATAGGAGAGAAGAGACATCTTTCAACTACATAGTATAATATCTGCCAGTGTTGGGATCCGTTTTTTGATTTTTTTTTTTTAATCACATAACTTGGATCTTTGTATGTTTGATCCATTGAACTTCTCTAAAGTTAATTTAAAAAAAAAACATCAAAACTGATCAAATAGATATCTGGTGATACTATGGTCAGAGGTTGGGAATGGAAATCACATTCCTTCAGTGACTTTTATTTGTCACCTTTTTGTGACATCCTGGGCAGAATGTGAAAATAAAATTAGACTTCATTTCCTGTTACATATTTCTTTCTATGTTTGAAGGCTGATACCAGCTGTGATTGGAAGCATTGGCAATCGGGTAATTTTGGAGATTGTTTTCAGTAGTCCTAAGAGGGAAATCAAAACACAGAGATCAATAATATTTAGCTGGATTCCTCTGTGCTAAGAATGATCACTCCCTGTGAGCGGAATGTTTTCCTATTTTTTTTCTACCCTTTCATGCAGTTGGTTCTGGATATTGCGAGAAAGAAGGTTATTTTGTTTGTTTTATTTGGTTGTTAATTTTTCTCATGTGAAAATTGGGCTGATAATTATGTTACTAGGAAAAGAGCGAAGAACCTAGTCAATGCACCTTCATTGTGTTCAATGAAGCATTAGAAGGAATAGAAAAGTTTCGTAAGTGATTGTGGTGATCAAAATGCTAAAGGGCCCAGCTTCTTCTACAAAAATCTCATTTGGTTTGATGTTCCCAGCTCCCAGGGACCAGGGGCTGGGTCAAATGTCTCCTGGATGCTTTTCTGATTAGATTCCTATTACTATCTTGAGAATTTTTTGTCATTAAACACTCATGACTTTTCCTGAAAAGACATTTTTTAAAATTAAGTCAAAATGATCACAGTGATCATTTAAAAGCTAAAAATGTAAAGCCTAATCATCTGGTGGGATATTCTGTGTTCCTTCAATCTGTGATCCATTCATCATGCAGATCTTCTTTAACTCTCTTATTAAAAATTGCAGCCCCTTCCCACCTATTTTTCTATGTATTTGTCCACTTCTTTCACTAGAATTCAAAGTCCATTAGGGTACATATTTTGTCTACTGTTAACTGTCTAGCTCCTAAAACAGGAGCTTGGACACATTGAGCCTTCGAACATCAAAGTTTCTTAGATGATTGAGTAAATTAGAGATTTATGCTGCACATATGAAAGGCAAGGTTCAGAGAATGGTTCTAAATGGAAGGTTAAAAGAAAATAATCTATATTACTCTTCTTATTTAAGTTAATGTTTTCGGTGGCATTTTCCATGGGTAGGGAAGAAGACTGAACTCAGGGATGGAAAAATTATGGAAGACAGGCTAACGTGCTAACCTCAGCTAACCTCCTGGTAGCTGAGGGAAGCCTAGGTGTGTGCCTGTTCTGCACCTGTGACCCTGCTGCACAGTCTCTGTTATATTCTAGTCCAAGAAAGACACTTGACCTGCAACAGCAAAAAATGATTTCCTTGGGTAGAGTGACAAATGAAAACAGATTTCTGATATTCAGTTTGAAGTGATTCAATTTGAAGTTTTATCTTACACTGTGATGAAGCTCAACTATCTTCATACCTCATTAAATCCAATGCCAAACAATAACAGCTTAAAGCTTATAAAAATATGTATTTAGGTGTGATAAGAGACACAGTTTAAGGATGAAAACACACAAAAAACCACAGAGAGACCAATGAAAGAAAAGATGGCACCTAGAAAAGCATCTCAGAATATTTAATCATTGATTATTAGAAGAGATGGAGAAGGGATGAGAGAATTGTCAAAAATGATGAAGGAATATTTATTATAGTCAAGAAAGACAAGGGTCTTTATTTTAAATGGATTCAAGTGCAGTCAAATCATCATTAATTCATGACATTGAGAAACAAAACAAAACCAAACCAAAAAAATGGCAAGGCCCTGATAGCATCCTATAAACAAACTGATAACAGTACCTTTAAATTTCCAAGGGAAAGCTTTCTGAGACTAGAGTTATAGATCTGGCTCTTTGGATTAGTATGAAGGTATACACAAAGGGATTCCAGGCTAAATCAAGGAGAGCTTCCCTCAGGCAGCGAATTAGAGGATGGAGCTTGACCAGATAGTCTAAGAATGATTTGGGGCAAAACCAAGAGGAAGACATGAAACAAAGGAAATGGTGGAAGAGTACTAAACAAAAACGAAAGCACAGTGTTAGCTGGGTAGTGTCATAAACACCGAGTCCAGGTTAGCAGAAAATGCAGAAGTAGCAAGATGTAAAAACTGCGATGAAATCATTTGATTGCTCACAGAGCTGGAAGAGCTCAGGGACAAAATGAGGAAGACACAGGAACATTAATTTGGGTAAACAGAAAAGGCAGGACCAGCTGCAAAGCAAATCATACTAAGGCATAATGTTGAGATGTTGAGGGAACCCGAACCAAGGAAATCCGTTTGATTATCACAGAATCATATGCTCCCTCCTGCCCCCTAGAATAGAAGATAATTGTCACAGCCCTTCTATTACATGCATAGGGAGATGCAATTGAAAGTTGATGGAAAGAGAGACAGCATGAGGAATGTAATTTGAAATTCAAACTGCAATATATTGAATGTCCTCCCTCCAAATGAAAACATTATTATGAGTTGGTAAAATAGAGAGGAGAGGATTGGAAATGTACACAGAATATGCTAGAAAATAAACAAGAAACTATGTGTATCTGCAATTTGCTGCTGCATAACAAGTTTCCCCCACACCTTGCATTTTAAAATAAAACCAAGAATTTATAATCTCTCTATATAAGGAACTTGCTATAGTGTGGTTGAGAATTTCATCTCAAGGTTGCTGAACACTTGGCTTGGGCTGTATATGTCCCTTCTGAGACGACTCACCGTCCTAGATGATGGCAGGAGGCCACAGTCTTCCCACATAGGGCTGCTTTAGTGTTCTCAAGATATGCTAACTACTTTCTCTCAAATTGATGATCCAGAAACCAGTTTCTAGCTAGTTCGGAAATCACAACCTTCTACTTCTGTAACATTTTATTCATCATGTTGATTGACTTCATAAGGATATAAATCTCAGGAGATGCTAATCATTGAAATTCACTTTAGGAGCTAGCTACCACAGATATACAAGCTTGCTGTTAAGAATTATGGAGCAAAATCAAAAGTACAAAAAATAAAAATACTAACAGGAATTTTTTACAGTTTATGTATATATTTCATTAAAAATTTAGTCATTTTTCTGGACATGGTAGCACACACCAGTACTCAAAAGGCAGAAGCGGGAGGATCAACGTTCTAGGTCAGCCAAATCTACCTAATGACTTCCAGATCACCCAAGGCTGTATAGTGAGACTGTCTTAGAAAAAAAAAATAATAATAATTGGAGGGCTGGAGAGATGGCTCAGTAGTTAAGAACACTGACTGCTCTTACAGAGGACCCAGGTTCCATTCTCAACACCCACATGGTAGCTAACAACCATTCTTAACTCTAGTTCCAGAGGAACCTGGCGATGCCCTCTTCTGGCCTCCAAGGCATTGCATGACACAGGTCCACTCACATGCATGCAGGGAATGTACTCATACACATAAAACAATAAATAAATATACATTTTTAAGAAATTTGGTCATCTTAGCCAGGCGTGGTGGTGTATGCCCTTAAATCCCAGCATGCAGGAGGCAGAGGCAGGTGGATCTCAGTGAGTTCAAGGCCAGTCTGGTCTACCTAACAAGTTTCAGGCCAGCTGAGGCTACAGAGAGACCCTGTCTCAAAAAGACAAAAAAAAAATCTTTGCATTCTCCATTCTCTTCAGAGGCGTACACATTTTTATCTCTGAAGCACCCAAGACCGGGCATGGTAGCACATACCTTTAATCCCAGCACTCAGTAGGCAGAGGCAGGTGGATCTCTGTGAGTTCAAGGCCAGCTTGGTCTACATAGCCAGTTCCAGGACAGCTGGGGCTACTGGGAGACCCTGTCTCTAAAAAACCAAAAAAAATTTTTTTTGTTCATCTTAAAGAAGCTTAGTGTACTACAAGGGGACAATCACAGACAGCAAAATCAAATCAGGAAAACAGTGCAAATGCAAAAGGGAAGCCAACAAAGACAGGCTGCTTTGGAAGGACAAAACAAATTCAGGAGCGAGAGAACACAGTGGGTGAAGTGAACATCATAGACAGCTGCAATAGTGAACCAGATCAAGTATAATCAAGAATTAGCCCAAAGACAGCACAGTTGATATTATCCAATCACAGGAACAAAAAGAAAAAAAGATGAAAAAGGATTAAAGAGTCAGACGTACTCAGGAGGCAAAGGCAGGAGAATTAATGAAGCTCAAGACCAGCCTGATCTATAAAGAGGGTTCAGGCTAACCAGGGCTATAGAAAACAAAATAAAGCAAAAGTAAAAGACTGAAGAAAGCTTATGGGACATTGTCAAATGAACCAATGTATATATTACATATTATGGGAATTCGGAGAAGGAGTTTTCAAAATATGGAGCGGGAGGTGAATGAAATCTTCACTGAAATACATAAAATTCTCAAATAAAAGCCAAAGAGAGCACAGCATTACTATACCAACATCACAACCACCTGAACTAAACACCTGGCTCTTAAATATAGTTTTTAAGAGTGGGTCTGAGCTTGGAGGACCCTTGTTCCCCTAGAGATCTCTTGGAACCCTCTGTCTCCTGGAATTGTGTTGATCAAATTGTCTCTGGAACTCTGTATCTGGAACTCTTATGTCAGCCCCACCCATGATTTTATTCAAAATGGTTTCTCCAGCTTTGTTTGGGAAAGTCCAAGTTTGACCCCACCCTAATCCTAACAGACCATCTGGCCTTTTCATCCTATTTCTCGATGGTCAATTGTCCTTCCCAACCTCCACTGTGCTCAGTGGAGTTGGGGTGCTGCCTTTCAGGACTTTGATATGGTCATTCTCAAGCATACCCATATTCACTCATTCTCTCTTTGAGTGGAGTACCAAATCAAGGTTGCTGAGGAAGTGAGAGCAGGTGTCACAAGGCACAAGAATGAATGGTTTTGCTGGGGCTAATTAAAAGTCATTTGTCCAGATTATTATCAAAGTCTTACAAGAGAGAATTTTGTAAACAAGAGAAAAGCAACTTCCTGTATACAGGAGAAACACAATACAACTTTCAACAGATTTTTTCTGAGGAAACATTTAGGCTGGAAGAGAGTTGGATGACATAGTCAAAGTGTTGAAAAAAAACCAAAAAACAAAGCAAAACAAAAAAAACGCTGCCACATAGGGCTGGAGAGATGACTCAGTTGTTAAGCACTCTGGTTATTTTTGCAGAGGGCCAGGATTTGGCTCCCAGCATCCACATGGCTGTTAACAACCGTCCATAATTCCAGCTCTAAGGAATCTGGCTCCCTCTTCTGACTCCATGGGCACTGGTTGCATGGGTACACTTACATACATGCAGGCAAAATACAAGAGCACTGGCTGCTCTTGCACATAAAAAATAAATAAACACAAATTAAAAAAAAAAAAAAAAGCAAAGCAACCCCGCCAACCCTCCAAACTGACAACTAAGACTGCTATCTCCCAATGAATTGACCTTCAGAAATAAAGGACAGATAAGGACTTTCAAAGACAACTCAATTATAATAAAAAGAGAATCTAATTTAAGATGGGCAGAGAACCTAAATAAACAGCTCTCAAAAGAAAACAGAGAAATGACCAACAAGGATATTTTACAATTTCTCAAATTGCTAAGATATGCAAATCAAGTCCCCTCTGTTCAGTGACTACTGGTCAGTAAGATGAAAGAGAACAAGTGCTGGTAATGATGTGGGGAAAATGTACACTGTCAGTGGGAGTATAAATTAGTATAGCCATGGCAGAAAATAGAAGGTAGTTGCTCAAAAAATTAAAAATAAAGCTAAAATGTGAACTAAAAATTCTACTACTATGGATACATCCAAATGAGATAAAATTAACATGCCAAAGAAATGTCTGATTCTCATGTTCAGTGGGGCATTATCTGCAACAGCAAAGATATAAACTATTCTAGAGTCCACCATGAATGAATGATTAAACAATATGTAGTCTATCTGAGATATCCCAGCCTCCCCAAAGTGCAAAAAATAAATGGTTTCTAAAGAGAATTTGATACCCAAAAAGGAATTTCCCGGACAGTTCTGAGATTTCATTTAAAGAATTAAAAACAAGCAAATTAACAAAGAACAAAAATATTATTTTTCTTAGGTTGCATGGCTGGAACTGACCACTTTCTACAGGGAGTGTCTCTTTGAAGACTGCAGTGTCATTATCTCACAAATGCTCAGTGGACCTTTTCTTTGTCTCTGCTTCTCTGTTCATTAACTCAAACCCTATTTACTCCTATTGGGGTATAAAAGCCAAGTATAATTCACCCAGTAGAAGCTACTGTTGGAAAGAAGGATACAGTGGAGAGACAGAGGCTTGGGGAGCTAGGAAAGTTTTGTCCCTAGCTCTATGCTGTTCTCAGTGTCTTTTAAATATGACCTGGCATTTGTTAATTGTACAACATGTCACTATCTTTTCTTGTTATTTATCTGTTTATTTATATAGTTATATGTTTATTTATGTATTTACTTATCTATTTATTTCTGTGCATGCATGTTTGGTAGTCAGGGGACAACTTATAGAAGCCAGTTCTCTCCTTCCACCATGTAGAGCCTAGGAATTGAACTTAGGTCATGATGCTGGGCAGCAAGTACATTTACCTACTGAGCCAGCTTTCCTGCCCAACATGCCACCACCTTTAATTGATCCTATCCATCTTATCACCAAAATTTTGAACTATGGAAGAAGAATCCAAAAACACCAGGGATAATTCTGAATGATGCTGATCCTGGTGACATTACGCTCTATTGACATGCTAGGTAATTTTGATGAGCTCTATCATTTCCCAGATTACACTGAAAATTAAAAATACCTTGAAGAACATCTCTCTCAAACTTTTGTCTTCTTGTCTCTCTTGATAACCATAGGGAAAGAAACTATTTGTTGAACTTGTCCTTCTGGATAATCAAATCTAATAATGACCATCTGGGGGATGTTAGGGACCTGTACTTACGTGACTAGGCAGAAGGGTTCACAGTGCCCTTCCTCCTTCCATTTCATCAAATGGATCAATAATGCTTTTCTACCTGACTCTCAGAGCTACTTTAAAAATAAAGCTTATTTTAGACATCTCAATACTCAGGTTCTTTGTGGCTTGAATAACAAATTGGACAAGACACAGTAGTGGTGGTGAAAGTATATTTATTTGAAGGAGAATGAAAACACAGTGCACACTCCACAGGATGGGAGTGCTGGATCATGAATGTGGTTCAGGAGTTCTTTGGGGGGGTCGTTCTTGTGGGCAGATTAGGCAGGAGGAGCTACTCCCCAGGTATGTGGTATAGGGTGGATCCTTACTCTGATTGCCAGATAGGCTGGTAGATAACTTCTCTTGGGATAATTTGGAAAGATCTGTGGCCGCACAGCCCATAATTTTAAGACTGTATGGTCCGTCATGAATACACATGATATTATAAATTGGTGTTTTCCCAGACAGGTTTTTTTCAAGGACAGAGGCTCTCCCACTGCACTGTGCCCAGTACCCAGTATTGGTTTAAGTTGGCTTTGTTGATCTCTCCCACCAGAAAGTGCCTGACCCTGAATTCCTGGCACAGGAGGGGATGTTCTGGGTGTTACCTTACCCGGAAAATGCAGGTACTTTTCCAAGGGGGTTGTCCAGTGTCCATCCTGTTGATTAGCTGTTTTCTCTTGGTTGACCAGAGATAAGAATCTTACTGATTTGGAGACTTGACTCTAGGCATCGCACTCACTTACCACCTGGGCTCTGAGCTATTTGGTCCTAGTCTTTCAAGGTCAGCTTTACCTAGAGGATTGATTATCTAAACTGGATGAGGAACTGAAACTCACAGAGCATATAGAATGTTTAGAAATATTCACACCCACCTGGGCCCAGGTAACACAGAGTTTAAGAACAGAGCAGCAGTAATCCTGTGGGGAAGGTGTGGGTAACAGGATATGAGAGAGAAATCTGCATGTGAACAAATGACTAGATATGGGAAAAGAATTTGAAGAGGAAGAAAGTGTCAAATAGATTCTCAGTGTCAAACCTGATGATCAGAACAGCAGTGATGATGGGCAAATCATGTGGAATAGGATGATAGGAGACCAGACACTTTGGGTTCAGGTGTGTACAGTCTGTGTGCCAGCGTCTTACCAAATGCCTGTCCTCTATAAATGAAAGCTGCTTTATTTATATCTCAGCTATTTTGGGGGAAGGTGTTGCACCATCACATGATAGAAATGCTCTGAATTTTGTTTTCTTTTTTGATTTGTCCTGTGCTTATCAGATTTTCTTGCCAAAATGAGGCATCTGCAGCTTAAACATACAAGTTGTTCATCCAAAGTAATGTCATAGTTAGGAATGTGTGTTCTCCAGAGCTGGGGTACTCTCACATCCCGCAGATGTTTCTAAGCTGTGGTGGTAAACCCACCCAGATGTCTCTGATTGCACTTAGTTTCTCTTCAGTCCTTTTCTCATCTTGTGTGTTCCCTTCACTTAATCTGCTGTAAATCAGTATAGCTTTGAATTCTTTTTTAAAGGAAGTTTGAGGAGAGTCAACGATGTGAATGTGGAAAGAGTTGACTTCAGTTATTCTGAGATCCTGAAAGAAATGGATGAGTCAGAGAGTCACAGAAACTTCTTGGTTGGTTTGCTTACTGACCCTCTCAATCCTTCCATTTTACATTCTGGGGGATTTGGGTGACATCGTGAGGACATAGAACAGGAGAGGGGCTACTGGGAGTAGACGCCAGTGTGGTTTAATATTACATAAATGAATTTTGAAAGGCAATTTATTTTTGGCACTTTAATGAAAACAAAATGTATGGGAAATGAGCCTTTTAACTCCTCTCTCCTACGTCATCCACTTTTCCCTTAGAAGGGATCATTTCCATATCTTATAATCAGACTCTTGTTCCATTAAAAAAGTGAACCAAATCTGCACTTGCCCCAACCTCTCCTCCAGCTACCATCCTGATTTTTCATTCTCCTTTAGAGAAAACCTCCTGTAGATGACTTGTCAATTCCCACTCTCTTAACTGTTCAGAGCCTATTTGTGCCTCATGTTTTATTAAGATGAAATTCACATAACATGAAGTTGACTATACTTGATGAGCAATTTGGTGGCATTTAGCATATTCAGAATATCATGCAATCATTACCTAGTTGCAAAAACATTTTTATCAACCCTAAAGGAAGCCAGTCTCCAATGTGTGTGTGTGTGTGTGTGTGTGTGTGTTGTTGTTGTTGTTGTTGTTGCTACTGCTGCTGCTGTTTTGGAGACAGAGTCTTGATCTGTAGCCTAGGCTGGCTTGGATCTGAGCAGCCCAGGTTGACCTTTGAGTAATGATTCCTCTTGCATCACTATGTCTGGTATCCAGATCCTACTTGCTGAAATGGCTCCATATTTCCTCCTTGCCCAGCCTCTGGAATCTCTATGCAATTACTTGTCCTGGATATTTCATGGAATCATGTAATATGTGATCTTTCTGTGCTTGACTTCTTTCACTTAGTATGTTTCCAATGTCATCCACACTGTGCATGAATCAGTCCTATTCCTTCTGCTACATCGCTCTCTTAAACCTACTCCACATACTCTTCCCCTCACTGCTTTCAAAAGTGCCCTTGTCAGGGGTCATCAGTGGCTGTTCGTTTGCTAAATTCCATCATAAAATCTCAGTCTTCTTTTAAGTTGATTTCTCAGTGACATTTTTTCAAGTTTTCTGCTGGAACTAAATACTTATTTGCATTTCTGTG
>NW_008342636.1:665788-667863 GCF_000622305.1 Nannospalax galili | reverse complement strand
GTGACTGACCACCAGGTGTTCCAAGAGATTACTGCATGACTTATCTTTTCCGAGAACTGTTTGCAAGGGGAAGAGAAAGATAACCTTGCCATAAATTCTTTCTCAAGGTTACTAGTGCAGGCAGAATGTCCTGCTTAAGTCAACTGTTTGTAGAGCTATATTATATTTTTTGGTAATGAATGTTGTTTCTCCAGCTCCTGACATCTCACCCTTTATTAATAACTTTAGCGAATGAAGGATCTGCCTTAGGCTATGTGGTGGGTTCCCCGAGTCGGGATTCTTGTTTCTTTTGGTAAGGCCCCTGTCTTAGGCTACACAAACTGCTTCCATGTTCAGTACCCGCAAGTTTGGGGTATGCCCCTGAATCATGGGTTTGTGCTATTCCTGTCATTGAGTACCTTACAGCTGAGAATCTGCCTCCGATCTCTGGCACCACAATATTCCCATCAGTTCCACCGAGTATTGGGTGGAAAGTTCCACCGAGTATTGGGTGGGTTAGCAAGGGTGGAAAAGTCTAAGGGTGCTGAGGGGGACCCAAGGGATGTGTCATACTCACTATCCTCTGGATCTTCAAGCTGTAGCCGATGGATGGAGGGGAATCTTTCCCTCCTTTATAGATTATCAGGGTCACTTGTTTCTAGGGCTTGGTATTGGCTAGTCAGCACTAAGGTTTGGACAGCTGACAGCCTTTCTCGCATGAATTGAGTCAACCGGTTGAAAATGCAGGGGCCTATTGTCAAGATTAAGAGTAGGGAAACCAGGGGCCCAATAAGAGGTAGAAGATAAGGCAGAATTCCGTTCCACATGCCCCACATGGGGTTAGCAAAAAGCTCCTGTCGCCTTTTTTCTAGTTCCTCTTGGTGTTTTTTAATCCGATCTCTGACGATCCCGGACTTGTTGGTATAAAAACAGCATTTTTCCTGTAAAGCTAAACAGATACCTCCCTTGTCTGCTGTTAGTAGATCAAGTCCCCGTCTATTCTGTAAGACAACCTCGGCTAGTGAGTCTACCTGGTCCTGAAGATCTTGTACAGACCGATAGACCATATTTACATCATTAATTAACTGTTGAGATAATTTGTTGTAAGTGTCTATTGCCACTCCTACACCAGCTGAGCCAGTAGCAAGTGCCCCTGAAATACCCAGTCCAATAAGTTGTGGAATAAACTGGACCGCTCGTTTGTGCCTAGGAACGAATGTGTCAAAGCTAGGCAAAGGCACAGGCTCATCTCCTGGAATTATGTCTATGTCTGGCAAGAGCAATGCAGGGGCACATGAACCAGTCCAGTTAGTGGGTAAATAAGGATAGGCCATGTTATTTCCACATACATAAATTTTCCCCCCCCTAAACAGCCTGTCTGAGAGGTGTTTATAAACCTAGAGCAGGTAGTAAACATAGCTAATCCGAGGTCTACATCAAAGGAATTATTTTGAAAGGGACTAAAAAGGCAAATAGATGTGTTGAAGTAGCGGGGCTGGACCTTAAAAGGCGTGGTATAGCTACAAATATCCGGAGAGGGGAGTATATTAGATTCGTTACTTAAAGGTAAAACTAGAGGCCATGAAATTCCTAATGCGAGACACAGCCAACAATCCTCTGCCAGGGAAGGGTTGGAACGGTTTAGGACATCATGGGTGGCAGTAAGGATCTCCATGGTCTGAGGGTCTAAATTAAGACCTCTGGGTTTTGGTAGTAATAGGGGATGATAATGGAGGCGAGGCAGGAGAAACTCTCTTTGTTTTTGTAATGTAGTTCGAACATATTCTTCTTTAACTTGGTCTGTCGGGCCCCCTCCATCTGATATGTGGATCGGAGCTTGTTGTGGCCAACATGCCTTTTTTCCAGGTTCTACATAACAGCCCGCACTAAGAGCTTTAGAATTATATTTTTCTGATCCTATTGCCTGAGTATTAAGGGTCTAATCCGAGCCCCCAGAGGCTGTTTTATAAGAAATGGCCGTGGAGTAAAAATACAGGGTGTTATTTCTATTACATTCAGTAAAGGAGGTATAACAGGATGAGTGCATAGCTTGAGTGAAGATACAATCATTGGGGCACTCACCATTAGCTGGTGGC
>NW_008342636.1:653990-661528 GCF_000622305.1 Nannospalax galili | reverse complement strand
TACAGTTTGTATTTAGAAGGGGTTGAAGAAGTTGGTCAAAGGTTACAGCATTCTTATGGGTATGGGAGGGGGACTGAGCAATTCAGCAACGTGACTGACCGCCAGGTGTTCCAAGAGATTACTGCATGACTTACTTTTCCGAGAACTGTTTGCAAGGGGAAGAGAAAGATAACCTTGCCATAAATTCTTTCCCAAGGTTACTTGTGCAAGCAGAATGTCCTGCTTAAGTCAACTGTTTGTAGAAGCTATATTATATTTTTTGGTAATGATTGTTGTTTCTCCAGCTCCCGACATTCATTTGAGGGGTTGCCTGCCATTTCTATGACTTTTTTATGACAGTATCCTACCTCTTAAACTTGACACAAACTATTTAAGGGGAATCCCTTGGACCATCTGTCTTCCTGTTTTACTGTGTTGGTTATCTCATTTAATGACATTCTTGAAGTTTACATTTCAAAAAGGTTAAAACATCACTTTCATGTAATTATATAACAAATACATGGCCAATATTTATTATACTCATTAATCAATGAGGGAGCCAGTAAAATATTAAAACTAGTTCTAAGGGACAGAAGACTTATGTATTTACAGTTTAGAAAAGGAATGCATTGTCTAATACAAGATTTGCCTGGCCTTTGATACTGGTTGCAGAGAAAGAATTTTATACCCCCTGAATTGCCAAAGTAGTAAGTCTGTCTTTGTCGGTTGTGGTATTCCCAGGACCACACTTGAATTTGTACTTATGAAATGACTCATGTCAGACCTATAGTGATTTCAAATGGCTGGGCCATTTTGGAAAAGCCAACCTTGTGCTTAGACTTTAAACCACATAGTATTAGTCTCCCCTCTGGGCTTCTGGAAGCAGAACGAAGCTGGAAGTTGACTTCATGCCTTTGTAATGAAATCCCAGCAAAAGTTTATACATCAATAGTTAGCATTACCTGGTCATTGATACATACTGATGTGACAGGAGGTTTATCCATCTTAAGAATATGAAAAATCTGAGTTTAGGGCATGCTGCTGTAAGACAGTTCTCTGAGTAGCCTAGATGGACTCACTTCTTACCACCCTTCTAGTTGGACTTACTTCTTACCTCCCTTCATCTTGCCTGTAGTTTCTACAAGTAACTGTAAAATGTGCTGGGGATATACTCCTCTAAGATAGGGACAGGTTGGCTAGCCCAGGCTATGCCAGGAACAAGATGCTTTTCAAGGCTTTAGCCCAGAAGTCTCATAGCTCTGAAGTGTAAAATGCAGGGTCAGCCATGTTTTTCATAGTCCCTCAGTATAATGCATGAGGAACTCATGCAGACAAATTTTTGTCCACTCTGGGCAGACTTTCTTAGTCTTAGACAACTTGAAGCTGCTGCTGTTCATTACAGCCTATTTATTCGTCACAAATCTGCTTGATGGAATTTGATGTGAGTGTTCTTTCTTAGACTACTTTGCAAACTGTACAGTGAGCCTGTTTCACACCTATAAAACTATAATTGTATTCATAGTGGGTTTTTCTTTGAGCTCTATGAAGTATTTCAGTGATCTGTGAATTATCAAATTGGAGGGGCTATTAGGAACTTTGTGAAATTTATATTTTAAGTTCAGAGGGTCTCGTGCCCTTGACCTGTGAAGTTTGTACTAATTTCCTATGACTAGTGTCAGAATTATAGTGAAGAATGTGAAGACAAAGTTCCATAGTTAGAGAAAAAACAGGACCAAAAAATCCCCATAGTTTTCTACTGATAAATTATTTGTCTCACTACTAGACAAATCCTTCCAATTATTCATAACCTTACTAAGTCTGGGATCCTAAAATCTTAACACTCTCTTTAGTATCATAATCCTCAACATTTATTTCTAGGTTGTGTCTTACCTGTGATATTTAGCCTAGCAAGTACTGTATGATGATCAAACAGCAAGAAAACAGTATGTCCAGAGATGAATCCCAAGCTTATTACCCTCAACATGCTCAACACATGATTTTATCTGTCTCTCAATGGCCTGTTGATCCTTTCCATGGCTCATTTTTGGCTCTGGTACTTCTATTCTATTTCACTTCCAGTCTGGTAGCAAGTTCTGCTGAGTTCTGCCTTTAGTACCCATCCTTAGTTTGGTGGCATTCATCACCCTCTCTGCTACCACTTTGGTCCAATGCATTCTCATCTTAGAGTACTGCACTAACCTTCAGTGGGTCTTTCTGCATTTCACACAGTTGGGCCTATTATCAACCCAACAGCTACAATGATCCTATTAAAGCAAATTAGAGCAATCATATAAAATCAAACTCTGGAAAGTCTCTCATTTAATCCAAGCGACATCCCTGAATCCTCACAACGGTCAGCGAGGATTGGTCAGCCTGGTGTTCTGCTAGCATCTTAACCTTGATTCCTACTGCCCTTTTGGCCCTGTTTCTGCTTTCACTTGCCACATGCTCAGTCTTACTGGCCTGTTCCTACAATGTTCTCTTTCCTTGGTCTGTAATTTCCCCTCTTCTACATCTTTTTTTTTTAAAAACTGTCTCCTACAAAGATATTTTCTCGTCATTCTGCTTAGAACTCTGTAAACTGCCCCTACTCTTCTGATCTTGTTTGGTGGTCTAAAGTTTTTTTTTCCTTCATAGCACTTATCACCACTGATTATAATTTATAATAAACTTATTTTCTTTACCACTGTTTACATCCATGAGGATGCAAGTTCCATGGGGATCACTTTCTGGTTTTTCTTTTTCTGAGACAGGATCTCACTGTACAGCCTAGTCTGATCTCCTTTGTAATCCTCCTGCCTCAGGACCCTGAGTGGGATGCAGGCCTATACCTCCATACCTGGCTTGGGTAAGCATTTCTATTGTTGTCATTTGCTTGTATTATTCATGGAAGTATTTTGCTGCTCAGAAGAGTTTCACACAAATAAGAATTTAACAAACATTTGAATAATAAGTTGCGATATATTTAAATTGTTGGAAAGTAAAGGCACATATCACTAGCAATTTTGTACGCAAACAAAAGCTGTTGATCATAGTAGTTTTGGGTGGCTTTGTAATTATTTCCAAGGTTTAGAACTGATTTAGGAACCAGCTTGCAAGTCATTAATAATGTCAATTTAATTACTTTACAGTTACAGCTCATTTTGGACCCTCAACCAAATTACCCATCTTGAACAACACGTTATTCATCAGTCTCAGCTCTGGTAATGATGCAGTGAAACTATTTATTATTTTCAATAATCTTTTCCCTTAGTCAATAGTTTTTCATTTGCAAGTAGTTACTATATACTTAAACTATTAAGGAGATATTGCTTATTAGCATGTTAATTCACATTATGTTATTTTAGGATTTTCTTGCCAATTCTAAACAAGGCCATTTAGTTTTGCTTTCTCTGTGCTAGCATGGTTGAGTGACAGGATCACAGCAGAAACAGCCACAAGCTAATTCTCTTCCAAATTTTACTGTTGAGAAAGACTAAATTCTTAATGAGTTTACGCTGGGGTGAATGTGAGAGTACAGGAGAGGGGGAGGTTGTGCCCTTGATTAGAGAGTGAGGAAAGAGGAAGTAAGAGAGGGCAGAGATTTTTCTGAAGGCTAAAGAAATTTCTGTGCTTGAATTACATTGAACACATAACTGTGGCTGCTGCCGCATCTCTCAAGAAAGTGACGTAGAAGACAATGGCTGTGGACTGCATTATGGGCTCATTTTCTCTGAAGCTGAATTTTCTTGGTCTATTCAAGGCTGGATTTGCCTGCTCCAAAAATGAATACTTACCACTTGACACTTTACAAAGGACGTCTTCTAGGAGACAGTCCCCAAGTCATTTCAGCATCAAGACATCGAAATCTCTCTTCACTAGGAGAGTTGTGGGCAGGAGCTAAGAGGAAAGATAGGAAGGTTGTGGATTTGTTAGCAGCTCACAATAATTTGGAAGTTTAATATCTGAACCCTGGCACGACTATTTCCTGGTCTCTTTGGAAAGAAGTAGTTTGTATTCAAGATAAGACTCTGGCAATGAAACATCATTGTAGGATGAGACTGTAGAAGCTTCTGGACTAAATGGGGAGATAGGGTTGCTTCTTTATTAGCATAGAAAACAATAGTCATCTAATGATGACTCATCTAAGAAATAAATCCAGTTCCTTTGTGGGTTATTAATGGATACAATGGGAAGTGCAATTTTCTTCTCCATGTGAAAGACTTAGAATATTCTGGGTAATACTAACCTAAGTATCATCTCTTTGCTAAACATGCTGTCCCAAGGTCTTAAATCCAGATTTTGCAGATCTGTAAGAAAAGAAAGGAACATTTTCTTTCTTCCGAAGCAGCAGGCTCAATTATATTTTTAAAAATGAGATTAGTTGTCTTCCATGGCCATGATAAACACTTGATTCCATAAAAGTAAATTGCAAAGCCAGGCATGGTGGCACTCGTCTTTAATCCTTGCACTCAGGAGGCAGAGGCAGGCTGTGTCTGTGAGATCCAGACCAGGACAGTCTATAGTGAGTTCTAGGACAGCTGGATCTACAAGGAGACCATGTCTCAAAAAACAAAACAAACAAACAAAAAATACCCAAAAGTGAATATGTCATAGAATTCTAAGAAATGATCACTATATATTTTCAAATTCATCGTATTATTAGCGGAAATCTCTCAGATGAGTGGTAAATTATTAAATACAACCAATAATAATAAATCAGTGTCTGTCTATAGTTTTATCTTGTGATTAGAGGAAATATCTCAGCAAACTTAGAGAAATATCCTCTGAAAGGTCATGCCTGAATACCTTATGTGACATGGAGTAAAATAATTAATTATATTAATAACTGGAGTGAAATGAATGCTTATTATAGATTGTGAAGAACATAAAAAGGTGGGAGTCGGAGAGAAACTCAGCAGTTAAGAGCACTGGCTGCTCTTGCAGAGGCCCCGGGTTCTATTCTGAGCACCCACATGGCAGCTAACAGCTGTCTGTAACTCCAGTCCCAGGGGAATCTGACCCCCTCATCTGACCTCAACAGGTATTGCACCACACAGGTCTACTTACATACGTGGGAGAGAAAGACTCATGCACATAGAATAAAATAAATAAATAGGGGCTGGAGAGATGACTGCTCTTGCAGAGGACACAGGTTCAAATCCCAGCACCCACATAGCTGCTAATAACTGTCCTTAACTCCATTTCCAGAGGATCCGATGCCCTCTTCTGATCTCTGAGAGCACTGTATGACACCAGTGTGCTTACGTGCATACAAGCAATACACTCATACATATAAAATGGGAATAATAAATAAAATATTAAAAATAAATAAATAAAATTTAAAAAATTATTTATTTATTTATTTTATTTTATGTGTATACATGTATTGCCTGCTTGTAAGTAAGTGCACCCGTGTCGTGCAATGCCCAAGGAGGACAGAAGAGGCTGTTGAATCCCCTGGAACTGGAGTTAAGTTACGAACAGTTGTTAGCAGTCATGTGGGTGCTGGGATTTAGACCCGGGTCTTCTGCAAGAACAGTCAGTGTTCTTAACCGTTGAGCCATCTCTTCAACCCCAATAATAATTTTTTTTTAAGACCACAAAAAGGAAAATAAGGCAAACATACAAATTGTTTAAGTAGTGCTTAGTGGATCAACAAAATAAAGTTTTACAAAAATCTTTGAATTCTCAAATTAATTTCCATTTTTTTTTGATAGCCTACCGTAGCATAGTTTATGTACAGGCAAAGAAAAAGAGAATACAGTAAATGGGGTACTCTGGTTTGGGCTTTATAATTTTTATCCCTATGTTATTTTGATCTGTCCAATGATGAAACTCTTTATAAAACTCACTTTCAAACTGCGGGATCATTTATTTTTACAAGAAATGATTTGTTTTTCTGTGAGCATTCTGATGCCAAGAGGTAGAAAATCAGAGTTAACTGTGTATTGCCCTGTGGGTATTTTTATTGTACTTGGGATGACTGAGAGACCGCATGTGAACCTCTGCTTGAACCAGGACTAACTCCAGCTGATGCATTTGAAATTTAATACATGGCGTAACAGTATGATGACTCATCTTGGTGACTTTGATTAGTTAACAGCTTAAAGCAAGTTATTCAGGATAACAGCTGTGGCCAGAAGCCTTGGGTGACTAAAGATCCTGAGAAAGAGTGTGGGCCACCAGCCTGGAAGGCATTGGGGCACTCAACTCCACCTTTGCTTTATTTGGATTGCTGGGCCAGCTTAAAGCCTGGGCAGGGATTGACACCGAGCAAAGGGGACACAACCATGGAAAGGCATTATTGATGTGACAAGAAGTTAGAAATTTTTTTCTCCTTATAAATTTCTTTTTTCTTCTTCACTGTTAGAGATACAAATTATGATAATAATGTGAGGAAAAATGATTTTGAGTGACTTTGTGAGATATACACTGCGAATAATTGAGATTATGTACCCTCCATGCACTCAGCACTGTTACAAAAATGACAGTCCAGGCTTGTAATATTAAGGAGTTTGCAGCCTAACATTGGGAAGAGGGAGACACTCGATGACTTGGAAATCAGAAGTAGTTGGATAACAAAGTGAAATATCTCTAAATAACAAGTCTGAAGAGGTTTAGTGCAGGAGAAAGCAGAAGCACACCTTGAAAAATGGCCATTAAGCTCAATAATGACGATGGAGATGACTATGTTAGACTAGATTTAAAAGCACGATGCTGTCAATTTCATTGCCTTGACAATACTGACTCTCTACCCATTTCTTTTCCCAAGCCATCTACAACTATATTAGAAAAGCTTTCTCAAAGCTAATGAATGGATATAAGCTATCAGTGCATAACATTACCACAATGAGATCCAAGGAAGGGAAACCAAGCCCATCAGTCAGTCTAGTTAATGCTCTATTCCTCCTATATCCCAAAATTAGACTAGGGGCTTATGCCAGAAAAGGAACGCATGGGCTTTATATAAACACAAACCCTTGCGTACATTTATGCCGTGTAGTAGTTTTAAAATACTGAACTCGATCTTCCTCCAGTCACAATACTTAAATGGGCAGTGGTACATGATATATCACATTTAATTTGCGTAATATCTTCTCTCATTCTTTCTAACTTTCTTAGAAGTACAATCAGGTTGCATAAATTACAGAATGATGTTGTTGTGTGTCAGTGTTAAATGTGAAGTCTCTTAGCCTATTAAAAATGAACACTAAATTATGAGTTGGATTTCAAAATTTTGGAACTTTGTTATTGTTTACTATTTGAATTTACACGAACAAACAATGGTATGTGCCTCCATTCCAGAACTTGCATATCTTCCTAATCATATGTGGATTAAGCTCCTTTCCAGTCTTCAAGTTTGTTAAAGGTGCCCTCACTTGCTCATTTCTGTATTTGTTGAGGACAGAGTCATGTGGGGATATGGTCATGTGGGCAATTACATTATGAACAATCTTAGTGATACAAGATGAAAGGAAGAAGATTCTTGTTCAGGAAGCTTCTTTTCTTAGACTAAAGCAAGATATTTGAAATAAAGATATAGTCCAGTGTTTGAAGTAAAGTTCCTGGTTTTTGCT
>NW_008342636.1:571198-653959 GCF_000622305.1 Nannospalax galili | reverse complement strand
TTTTTGCTTTGAACTTAAAAGGACAAAGTTTCCAAAAAAAAAAAAAAAACCTAAAAAGAGTGTTTCAGGCTTCTAAGGAATGTGGAGAAACAGGTCAGTGATATAACGAATTCTTAGATTGGGAAAACATAGACAAAAAGACACCTGTCTCCAACAGGGGAAGTAATAGGTTTCATAGCCTTCCATATCTGTTCAAACGTTAATGGGAAACTAGACATTTAATATAAGTTTATGTGTTACTTGGTGAAAGGATGTATTCTGAGAAATGTATTGACAGGTGATTTCATCACACACATATCAAAACACGCATGCATTCAAGCCTGGATGGCACAGGTACTGCTCACTTAGAACATCAGAGGCATGTTCAAGGCCAGCATTACAAGCCTGGTAGGTTGTTAACAGATATGTCATTACTTGATGTGTGGCTATGTGAAATGTCTTCCTATTTTGTGGCTGACTTTCATTTGTACCCCTTATTATGTTCCTCTGAGCACGCTCATGTATTATAATAGCGTATTTTTAAAAATTCAATGTTGAATCACAAAAATTCAATAAAATGAAATAAAACCAACAAATGAATAGCACAAAACCAATAGAAAATAAGCAAATTCATGGAGAAGAAAAGATTCAGTGTTGAAGAACTGTTTCATTTTAATTTTGTGTGTTATGTTTTTGTGTGTGCATGTGCACACATGTGTGCCATTGCACATTTGTAGGGATCAGAAAAAAACTTGCAGGAGTGAGTTTTCTCCTTCTACCATGTGAGTTTTGGGGATAGAACTTGGGTACTCAGACTTGGAGGCAGGCACTTTTACCTGTAAAGCCACTTGCTGGCCCCAGGAATTCTAAATCTTAAAAAACGAACCATATAGTTACTTAACAAAGCAATCAGGCAGCTCCTACTTGTCAGGCAGCACTATTCCAAGTGCTTGAAATAAATACATTATAAAATACAGTCTAGACTCTGAGAAGTGAAAAGCAAAAAGCTTTAGGAAGCTTATATTGTTATTCCATTCAATTCGGTAGGGATGAATGCCTTTTTTGAAGAAATATTGGAAACAGAAAAAGAACTTCAACTAATTTAAGTAGTTTTATGTAGGAATTTTGTAAATACTGTAAAATGTTGATTTTAAATAAATGAAAAAATACTTTCATTTAAAATTTTTTAAAAAATTTATTTTTATTTTATGTTTATGGGTGTATTGCTTGCATGTGTGTGAGTGCACTCGTGTCACGAAATGACATCAGGGGCCAGAAGAGGGCACCAGATTCCTCTGGAACTGGAGTTACACAGGGTTGTTAGTCAACATGTAGGCGTTGGGAACTGAACTCACGCCCTCTTCAAGAACAGTCAGTGATCCTAACTGCTGAGCCATCTCTCCAGCCCCTAAAAAATACTTTCTAAATAAAAGTCTGGGTTTGATTCTGACTCTGCCCCTCCATCATTCTAATCCTTTACCCCCGAGGGTCTTAGAAGACAACCATGTATGTAAACTGGATGGATTTGGGGGGCTGTGATTATCATGTTTCCATTTTACTTCCCAAGCAGCAGTCAGATAGAATCTTTATTCTCCCTGTACAGTGAGATTATAAATTTGCATTTTCTGATTCAGTTATTTGAGCACCCTCACTATAAATGCACTCTCCTGAATGGGCATGAGCAGGGAATGAGCACCGATGACTACTCTTGGTGTGTTCTAGAGAACTCATAGGAAATACTGGAAATGGTGGGGGGCAATCTCAGGAGAAATGGACTCTGGGCAAGGCTGCCCTCCAATTTTTTTTTTTTTTTTTTTTTTTTTTGGTTTTTTGAGACAGGGTCTCCCTATAGCCTGGGCTGGCCTAGAACCCTATATAGACCAGGCTGGCCTTGATCTCATAGAGATTCGACAGTCTCTGCAGTGATTAAAGGCCTGTGCCACCATGCCCAGTCTTTAAAAAACAAACAAACAAACCTCTATGCAATAGTTAAAATTCTCTTCCTTTTCAGTAAGAGAAACCTTGCTCAGAATACCAATGACTGGGCCACAGATGGGTTTGTGAATGCCCCCAACCTAATATATGTTCTTCAAACCAAATGCACATGAAAGCATAGTAAAAGATCAAGATGCAAGGAAGCATTTTGCACTTCTTTTGAGTAAATGAAGCTTGAGACATTTGTCTTCCTATAGATACAATATTATATCGCCAAGTAAAATATCAGATTATTTTTAATACTTAATTTTGCTTCAGAAGATATAAGAAAATACTCATATAAATAGAGTTAAGCCTTCATCTGTTTGTTTTATCCATTTTGGGGGAGAGATTATTCTGTGCGAAGTAGGTTCTGATCTGGGTGCTTGGCTCAGGCTTAAGAAATTGCTAGTGCCAATTCCAATTTGCTTAGTTCATTTACTTTGCACCTAAGTTGTAAATTAATCATTGCTAGTAACATCAATTTCATTGTAATTAATCATAGAGAAAGAAATGAAGCAGTCACATTGGAGCCAGCCACATTAGCTGCCTTCTCTGATTGCTCTTCTGTAATTTTCCAACACCTTGGTAAATATACAAGGCAAGAAATACTTTGGGGGCTTCCAAGAAAAAGTATGCATATATTTCATTTCGAAATGCACATGAAAGCACTATTGATAGTTGATTATTGCTTCACCTGCAGGGGTTTTTGGTGGCTATTACATATATAGCTTTTAGATACACACACACACACACACACACACACTTTTTCATTGTATTAGATAAATTACATGTTGATATTTTCAGAGCAAGAAAAACCAAAAATGGACCTTTTATTAGAGTTTTTGCTAGATGGTCATAGTCAGAGGAAAGTGTATTCAAACCAACAATAAGTGAAGACAAACTCCACTTATTACATGTTGTGAGTTACTACGTCAATAATGTAATTACCTATACAAAAAGCCTGATGCTTAACTTTGGTTTTTAAGAGTGAACTGAAACTTAGAGGACAGTCCTTTGCCTGGAGATCTCTTGGAACCATCTTTCTCCTGGAACTGTGCTGATGGAATAGGTACTTTGTTTCTGAAACTGTCCTCCAGTCCAGTCCCACACATAATCTTATTTAAAAGATTCTCCAGCTTCAACTGTGGCAGTACAAGTGTGGCTCTCCACCTTAATCTTCGCAGACCATCTGGCCTTTTTATTCCTAGTTCTAGACTATCTCATTCACCTGAGGTCAAGCATCCTTCCCAATCTTCACTGTGTGCAGTAGAGATGGGTGGGCTTGTTTTTAGTGTTTGTACATTAATTCTTAAACGTACCCACATTCTTTCATTATCTTTTTGGATGGAGTATCAAATTGAGGTTCCCAGGAAACAAGACCATGTGCCCAGGTCAAAAGACATAAGTACACACAGATTGGTTTGGGTTAAATAAAAGTCATTAGTTCAGATTATGCTCATTTATAAAAGTCATTCTCACAACATGTAAGTCAGTGGACAGTGTGAGTGTTGAGATGCATCTTTCCAACTGAGACAAAATAATAATCTTATAAGGCAGGCTTTTCTGTGTGTTCTGCCAGGGCAGGGTCAGTTACATCCTGTATTCTCACTCTTCACTAGTCTAGATGGCAGAGTAGCTGGGAAAATCTTGTGCTAGAATTTAGGACTGGTGCTCCCCACAGGTGATCAGCTTTACTGCCACTGCTGTCCACAGTCGCTGCCTGGCTTTGGTCATGTTGGATCATGCCTTATGACCTCCAGGGCACTGTCCCCCTCTTCTTCACATCTATAAGTTTGCTTACCACTTTTCTGTCCTCATTTTAGGACATGAGAGAAGATCTGGATCTTGCACATGTAATGAATAGCCAGGCAAGAAGTGCTACCCCAAGACTGCTTATTAGGATAGAAGCCTGCTTCTCAGGCAATGAACAATGAGTTAACTACAGAATTTCTCTAAGAGGCCTGAAGTTTTCTCAAGCTATGCCCAAAGACCCATACCAAAGCAGAAACTATCCCTAAACTGCTTATGTCTGGGTATTTGTACACATGTACCTGGGTTTGACCCCAAGATCACAGAGGTCACTCACCTTTGGTATCTCAATTTTTTGCTTAATTCTCTCCTTCTCCTTAGTTCTTCTCCAGACCATGAAATGTCTTTCTCCCATTAATTCCTGTCTAAGAAGATTGTTCCTTTGTGAAATACTGTGATGTGCTGTCCTTGCAGTCACTTCATAGCTGGAGGAAGTGTGTTTGGCATTTGGAAAAATGTTCCTTACTGTGTGCATCTAGTTAGTAACTGTGCAAGTTGGGGTGTTTTGTGCTTTGAATGTGAAGTATTCGCCACAGACTCACGTATTTGAAGACCTAGTCTCTAGCTGGTTTACTGTTTCGGGAGGTTGTGGAACCTTTTGGAGAGGGGGCCTAGTTAGCAGATATAAGGCCTTATGGGTGGGGCTTGAGGATCATAAGCTGATTCTGCTTCCTTGCTTGCCAGGGGTTTAATAAGCCAACCACAAGACCCCAGCACCAAGGATGGAATCCTACCCACTGTACCTTCCCCACCATATTGGATTCTATCCCTTTAAACCTTGAGCCAAAATAAACCCTTCCTCCCTTAAGCTGCTTCTGTCAGCTGATGTGTCACAGCAATAAGAAAAGTAATATATGCAATTCAAAAAGCAACACCCTTGAATAGGACCAGATACTCTTTGTGAAACAATTCTTGGGGGAAAGGACACTCTTCAAAGGAGACAAAAGAAGACCAAAGTCAATTCTTTTAATTTATTAATTTATTTAATTTGTTTTTAGTTAGTTGCTGTGGTAAAACACCATGATGAAACTTAGGGAAGAACAAATTTATTTTGGCTTTCAGTTCCAGAGGGATAGAGTCCATCGTGGATATGAAGGCATGGCAGCAGGCAGGGAAAGGACAGCAGCACGAGCTGCCACATTTTCATCCACCCACAGGAAGCAGAGGGAGAAAACAGGAAGTGGGATGAAGAGATAAAACCTTAAAGCCCACCCTATTTCCTCTAGCAAGGCTCCACCTCCTACACGTTCCATAACCTCCCCAAACAGCACCACCAACTGAGCAGGAAGTATTCAAAAACATGAGCTTGTGGGGGACGTTTCTCACTTACACCAGCACATCTCCTTCCCCTTGCATCTTGCTGTCCCCTTTTCCTGCCAATGGTCCCCCCTCTGCTTTCAAGAATGCTTGTACACTCTATCACCTCCCCTCATTTCCCACTCCATTTAGACCTCTTCCCACCCTCTTATATTCCTTTTCATACTGTTCACATCCTACATACAGAGCCATACACACATACAAAAATTTAAATCTAGACTCCACATGACAACATGCAGTATTTGTCTTTCTGAATTTGACTTGTTTTGCTTAACATAACAATCTCTACCTCTGTTTATTTTCCTGAAAATATAATTTAATTCTCCTTATGGCTGAACAAAACTCCAACTGTATGTTTCCACATTTTCTTTATTCCTCTCTTGATGGCTATCTAGGCTTGTTTCATTTCTTGACTATTGTACTACAATAAATATGGTTGTGCAAGTATCTCTGTGATATGTCAACTTCTTTGAATCCCTCGTGTATACACCAAGGGATGATAAAAGTGGGTTAGATGGTATTTCTGTGAATGCGTGTGTGTTTGTGTGTGTGTGTGTGTGTGTGTGTGTGTGTGTGGTGTATGCATGTCAGTCTACGGGTTTGTATCCCTTTGAGTGCACATGCAGAGCCAGAGCAGGAAATTGGTTGTTTTCCTTTGAGCTCTCCACTTGTTGCTAGTCGCTTCCCCTTTAGGATAAGCTGGTTGGTCAGTGAACTCTTGGGATCTTCCTGTCTCTGCATTCCAACACTGGAGTTACAGAAGGCTTGTAGAGCAGCCCTTCTTATGCACTGAGCTGTATCCTGGCACCACTAGTTCTATTTTCAGGTTTTTGAGGGACCTTCATGAGGACTTCCATAAGAGTTACATCAATTTACATTCCTACTAGCAGCGTAAAAGGGTTCCTTTTTCCCCAAATCTTTGAAACATTTGTTGTCATTTGCTTTCTTGATGATAGCCATTGGGATGAGATGGAATCTCTAAGTAGTTTTAATTGGTATTGTACTGATAGTTAAGGGTACTAACCAATTTTTCAAATATTTGTTGGCCACTTGTCTTTCTCTGAGAACTGTCTGTTCAGTTCAGTAGCCTGGTATCGATGGAATGATTTTCAGTGTTTAATGTTTACAGTTGTCCATATGTTCTAGATCTTCGTTATCCGTCAGAGGCGTATTTGGCAAAGGTTCCCTCTCTGCAGGTGGCACTTCGCTCTGCTGATTGCTTCCTTTCCTGTGCTGAAGCTTTCTAATTTTATGTAATCTCATTTGTCAGTTCTTGGGATTATTTCCTCCGCTCCTGAAGTCCTTTTCAGAAAGACCTTGCTGATATCTTCAGCCAGTTTACTTTTTCTTATGTTTTCCCCTAGCAGTTTCAGGGTTTCCTGTTTTTCATACATTTTGAGTTTATTTTTGTGCAAGGTGACAAATATGGATCCAATTTTATTCTTTTACATGTAGCTATCTAGTTTTTCAAGCACCATTTATTGAGGAGGTAGAAAAGACAGATCTTTATCCTACCTATGTCTCTCAGGCACTCAGCTGCTTCCCACAGATATATGCCCTGTTCCTATGTCTTAAAATTTTCTCCCAGAGGACTTATATTCCTATACATGTGTGAATATGTAATTTTTCTTTTTAGGAGGATTTGTAGATGCTATGTGCACTGTTCTGTGCCTTGCACATTTATTTACCATGTCTTTATCAATATATAAGGTCTTTTAGAATGGAAGCATAATATTCAAACATAAGAAAATATCATGATTTAATCAGACCCCAATTGGTTATTTCCGGTGTATTTTGCAAACAATGCTATAATGAATCTTTCAATAAACATCTTGTGTACTGGATAGATTTGGTTGTTAACCTGACACACCTGGGTGGAGGGAACCTCAACTGTGGAATTTCCTCCATTGAATTAACCTGTGACCATGTCTGTGGGGCATTTTCTTGATTGTTGAGTGATATGGGAGAGGCCAGCCCACTGTGGGAGGTGTCACCCCTGGACAGGTGGTCCTAGGTTGTATAAGAAAGCAGGCTGAGGACAGGTCATGGGAGCAAGCCAGTAAGCAATGTTTCTCCATGGTCTGTGCTTCAGCTCCTGCCTCCAGATTCCTGCCCTGAGTTCCTACCTTGACTTTCTTCATTGATGAACTATGATGTGGGAGATGCAAGATAAAATAAACCCTTTCCTCCCGAAGTTGGTTTTAGTTAGGTTTTTAATCATAGCAACAGGAAACCTAACTTGTATTATATAGTATATTATTACATAATATAAAGTTTATTTCTGAATTATTATTTTTGTTTGTTTCTATTAATTCTTTAAGCCAGTTGGTATATTTATTTTCCAGTATGACATAACTAAATATGTACATAATTATTTGAAGAGTGTACAATGTTGAGGTTTTGATTATGGCATTGCATTTTGAATTGAAGTGATTAAAATATCTGATTAACTTGAGAAAATTATATATATTCCAGAGAGAAGAGTGAAAAATTACAGCAATATACTTGAAGGATAAAAATTATACCATAGTAGGCTGGAGAGATGGCTCAATAGTTAAGAGCACTAGCTGGTCCTGCAGAGGACCCAGGTTCAGTGTCTCGGACCCACATGATGGCTAATAACCAACCATAACCCCAGCTCCAGGGGACCTGATGTCCTGTTTTGGCTTCTGTGGGTACTGTCTGACACAGATGCACTTACACATATGCAGGCAATACACTCATACACATAAAAATGATAAATAAAATATTTTTAAATTATGCTATAGAACTAAGTTAGAAATTAGTTTCATACAGTTATGTTACCAGTAAACACTGAGCCTGGCTCAGAACTCATCAGAGAAGTATGACAAATACCAATGTCTGACACTGCATGTCAGAAAATGGCAACCTGGTAATGACATGTTGTTTCAACAGGTATGACATTTCCAGCCTGAAGTATGTGCCTTATGTTGATTTTTCTACCTGGTTATATGACTTAAATGAGTAGTTTTTAATTCGATTGAGGACTAATTTAGTGCCAATATTAATTTGTTCAGAAACCAATCTGAACCTGAACTGTCAGGCCACAAGGCCAAACTCAGTCCAGCACACCAACATCACACAGAAGATAGAGGGGGAGACGGCCTAAAGAAAACAACAGTAACACTCTAAGCTGTATTGCATTCAGCTCCTTTTTATTAATTTGGGTTTTATATAGTTTTAAAGTTCAGAATAATATACTCACATACCAATTCACACAATACAAATATGCTTCCAGAGTAAACTGTCAAAGTTCTCCTCCCCAAAGCAAGGATCTAGAGCAACATCCTGAGCTGGAGCAGGCTGCAGAAAGCTGACCTCTGAGAGAGTTTGGTTGGTTTACCTCTATCACACATCTTGATTTATTGCTCAATTTATTGTGGGTTCTTCCCTCTTTAGTACATGGCTTGATTCGTTCTATTTTGGATTTGTATGAAGTTTTGTGTTACAGGTTTTCCTTATAAAATGTTATTGTTATTATTATTATTTTAAATTACAGAAATAGTTATAAAGAAGCAGTAATGCTGCCAATGTGGTAGCACATGCCTGTAGTCACAGCACTCGGGAGGCAGAGGCAGGCAGATCTCTGTGAGTTCAAGGCCAGCCAGGTCAACAGAGTGAGTTCCAGGTCAGCTGGGGCTACAGGGAGACCCTGTCTCAAAAAGACCAAAAAAAAAAAAGTAATGGAAAACCAAGGTCAATGAAATGGACCTCAAAGTTATCACTCATCAAAGGTTTAAAAATAAAAACGGAGACATGAGCATCTTCATACATTTCTACATTTCTCTCTAGAAGGTAGTACAGTTATATCTTTTATAAGGTAAACATATCCACAATTTTTACATTGAGCACTGATACTGAGAGATTGAAGCTCCTGTACACAAAGTCAAGTGGTTAAGGTATATGGAAAAATTCTGTGTGACAGAAAAGGGTCTATCTGTTGCACAATGACCATATCACAGACAAAACTGATATAGCATGTTAAACTGACTTAACAAGGTTTATTTGAGTCAAATGTGGCGATACATTGTAATTCCAGCATTTGGGAGACTGAAACAGGAGGATTGAGTATTCAAGTCCAGTCTGGTCTTGTTTTAGAAAACAAAACAAACAAAAAGATAAAAGTAAGCTGCAGCTACTGGCATCGGAATGCTGTTCAAGAATAAACTTGTGAATGAAAATAGCAACAAGAAGAACAATATGGCATAGTGCAAACTTATTTTTCCATGAAAGAGATAAAGAACCACTCATATAAGCACACATGAAAACAGTTTGAAATTGTGTATCAGCCTATATGCCTAGCTTTATGATTCACAGTATTAGGTTTGGTGATGGGATCATGTGCTCCTTTACAATTCATGGACAATTGCACATTGCTCTCATCACTTAACAAATCAAATAAGGGGCTGGAGAGCTGGCTTAGCAGTTCAGAGCACTGGCTGCTCTTACAGAGGACCCAGGTTCAGTTCTCTGCCCCCACATGGTGGCTAACCACTCTCTGTAACTTCAATTCCAGGGGATCTGTCACCCCCTGTTGGCCTTTGCAGCCTTTGCAGACACACACATGATGCACATACATATATGCAGGCAAAACACTCACACATATTAAAAATAATACCAAATAAAGAACTCTTCAAATAAAAAAAAAAACAAGATTGTATGAATAGGTTTTCTACAAACCTATTGTCCTTTAAGGTTTAATGAATTTAAAAAAGGAGATACACTGAATACTGGCAACAATCTCAGCAGCAGAAGTAATTACAATGGTTTGCTGTCAGATGATGCTCAGTAATATGTTGATTCCTTTTCCTCCAGGAATTTAGAATCTTCCCTTAAACTCATTATCCTTTCTTTCCACAAGATCTCTGGAAGAACACATGCTTGAAGGAGCAAGAAAAATACCAATTTATCACTAGCCGGGCCGCAGGAGCAGTATAAGACTGGCCTGTGACCACATTACCAGCCACAGCCTTCTTTTTGTCTAATCCAACAGAGATCTAGAGAGTAGTATCAGAGAGGCCTGACACAGCTTGCATGATATTTCCAAGCCAGAAGAGTGAGACTCAAAACTCGTGAAAGGTCCCTCTACCAGAGCAAAGGGAGTAGGGCTAGAGTAGAGCACCTACCTAGTTTATTAGCAAACATCTACTGTTTCCTCCATTAGTAAAGCATGCTGATCAACATCTTAATATTCAATGTGCCAAATACTCTTACATCTTGGGAAATTAGGTTCTTCTTCTTCCTGGTGACCACTTACCCTTGACTAAGAAAGAAGATAGGATAGAGGGGGGGGAAAAAAGCTATTAGATGATCAAGGTTAAAAACTAACCAATCAAACAAACAAGGATATAGCCTTAACAAATCTGAAGCAACATTTGGAAAGAGATGGAAATTAGTCTTCAACTACTTTTTTAAACTTTGGGGGTTTGTGAAAATAAAAACCATATTTTTTCCATGCATTTCTAGGTTTCTCAAACCATCTGTGCTTCAAGGAGCATTTAGTCCGTATGTTTTTAGTTAATTTACACTTAACTCATCAAAATGTTGACTTGTTACTCTAGCTATTTGATGTCCCAGAAATCATACATGCATTTTAATATATATTCAAAAGTCTTTCCTCCATTTGGATCAGGAAGTCATTGTTAGGGAGTGGTAAACAGAACCTGGAAGAGCTTAAGCCTAATTCCGAATGGAGAACTAAGGAAATTCCAAGGTTTTTTTTTTTTGAAACTTGGCAAACTACTTTTTACGCACATGTTTACAAAATCTTTAAAATGATAAACATGAGAAATGACCAAAAGACATCAAAATCATCACAAGCACAGCTGGAGAATCTAGGATAGAAGACCCCAGTGAGAGGACTTACAGAAGATGTCACATGAACACTGCCTTCCTTAAATGAAAGGACTTCAAGGTCAGCACAGTCTGCCCCTCCCTGATCATCTGGATCAAACTGTGCAGAAGCCACTGGACCAATTTTCCCATAGAAAAAGGACCAACGCTATTCTTCTGAGGTTTTGATGACAATGACCTTTCTTCAAGTAAAATACCCTAATCACAAACTATAAGAAGGCCCCTCTGGCTTTACGATGGCAGCAAGTAATTATACTTTATTTTTTTCATGATGAAAGTTTTTTGGCCAGAATACTTGAATGAAAGTTGTTAAGATTAGTGTTTGGCTATCTGTTTTTACACCTGACTAAAGCTTCATTTAAACTCGCACAAATCCCCATGATATATACACACATAGACTTCTAGAGCTGTTTGATCCAAGAACCTGCCCTTTTGTGACTGGAAGTAGAAAGGGTTTCAGAGGCCCCAAAACACAGAATTTGTGGGGCCAAACTCACTCTAGAACAAAAGGGTCCAGTTCATGTCCCAACAGAGACAGTAGAATGAATATCCATGACCAATGGATCAAGAGAGACGTACAGTAGAAGTGAGGCAACTGGAACACGAAACAGGTGTGAACAAACAGGATCAAGAAGCCAGAGGAACGGGAACAGCGAGGTAGAAAATATTCGCTGGTAATATGGAGACTTCAGAGACAATGCTGGAGGTAGACTCTTGTCAGTTTGGGGGGATTCTTGAACCCCTTGACTTACCTGGCTTGTTTTATTGTTCAGGGATCAGTCCATAAAGTAATAATGTGTCAGGGAAAGAAAGCCACTTAGCAATCATCCCAGTTGATGCTATAGGTTCTGAACTCGTTTTTCATAAATGTGGGTTTTCGACTCAAAATGGAAGGGTAATAATTTTACTCAGTTACACTCTCGCCAGTAGCCAGCATGAACAGCAGTACATTAGACTCTCTCTGTACTTCTGCCTCGGTCCCCACCAAGCTAATGAGTGGCTTCCTTTTTCTTTTCCCCTTTCTTGGTAGGTAGTTCTTGCTTACTTGCTTGCTTGTTTTTCCTTTGTCTCCTTCATTCCTGCTCTAACTGGAAACTGAAGTAAAAAACGACACAGTGTCACACCCCAAGCCCAACCAGAGTTATTTTTAGAGGGGGTCACAGTAAAGCATGTTTGTTTTGTGAAGTTTCAGGCTTATTCTTAGCACATGAGTTCAGAGCTGTGAACAAACCTTGAACCTTTAGAGCTGTGAATCAACAAGACGGGATCAAATCTATAAAAGGAAAAGGGAAAAAAGGCCCTGAAGACTTGTTGGAAGTAAGTTCTTTTAAAACGAATTTAAAGGACATTTGGTTAGTTAGGTGTAAATGAATCAGAAACACAAGGACTTTATTTCCCTTGCCACATGCGAGAGTTTAAACACTAATGGAAAAAAGTACTTGGCACAACGCGTTTTGAATGTTATTTGTCTTTTTTCTCTTATGATCTCTGGGAGATGGAAGCGGAAGAATGATGAAGACAGTGAAATCAAAAGCAGTCACAGGTCTTAAATGTTTATGTAACACATGCTGCTTTGTTAGATGGAGCAGCAAGAGCAGGCTGGCTCAGAGCTCTCTTTCTGAACGCCTGAAAGGATTTTTAGTCTTTGACCTAATTATACTACTGAAAGAAACTTCTCAACAGGCTTGTGTCTGAATTTACTGCGTAGGAATCTGAACTGGGCGGTGAGATATTCGCTTCCTCACAGGCATGTGGTACTTGAGGAAGGGTCAGAGCTGCCAAGGGAATAAAAGAAACAGTGAACTTCATTATTTAAAATGTTAACTCTCTAGGGGCTGGAGAGATGGCTCAGCGATTAAGAACACTGAGTGTTCTTGCAGAAGACCCGGGTTTGAATCCCAGCACCCACATGGCAGTTAACAACTGCCCGTAACACAAATTCTAGGGGATCCAACAGCCTCTTCTGTTTTCAGCGGGCACTGCAAGACAAGGGTATACTTACCTACATGCATGCAATACACTGCACCCACATGGCAGTTAACAACTGCCCGTAACACAAATTCTAGGGGATCCGACAGCCTCTTCTGTTTTCAGCGGGCACTGCAAGACAAGGGTACACTTACCTACATGCATGCAATACACGCATGCATATAAAATAAACATAAAATTTTTTTTTAAAAGTTAACTTCTCAAAAAATAAAAGTAAAACAAGCTATTGGATATCACACATGTACCTCTTTTATATGCTTTAGATATCTTATTTTGTGTAGTATAAGTAGACCCTCTAGAATATTTCCACTAAGAAAAATATAGGAATTTTTCAGGATGCCTGTTGCCTAGGTTGACTTTTCCTCTTGTCAGACAGTTTAATGGGGAAAATTTTCACAATTATTTTGTTTCATAGAATTAGAATTTTCTGTCCAGTTGTAGGAACATTCATAATTAGCTAAGTAAATCTCAAATATTCTCATAAGCAGTGCCTACAAACTCATCTCACACTCAAACTTGCATTCATTCCCTAGTTTACCCATGAACTTCTAAGAGAACATTAAACTTTAAATAAATCATCTCTGGTTAACCTGTGGTTTGGCTTTCCAAAACCCTCCAATGATTTAAATCAAAACATTTCAGATGCTAGAATTGGATGAACTCACAACAAATCTATGCTGGCAATTTTATTAAAATGATAGGTTGGTTAGGACCAAAATACTCAACTCTATGAACTGCTGAGTGATTGCACAAAATAACCTGTCTCCAGTGGTGGTACTGGGCCATATCACACAGAGAAAGGACTTCCAAGTCACAGTCACATCTGTCATTAACTATGCAATGTTTTTACATGTTTCATGTATTTTAAATAGAAGAAAAACTGGGCTACATTTCAAAATTTAAATATGGTACATGGAATGGCTTTGTTCACATTTAATTAAATTATGGTTTATGTGCCATATGTGTAATCAGACATCACTTCCATTCCAGATGGAGGTAATGGATAAGGATAAGGTATGAAGCCTTCCTTCCCCCTTCTAAAAGTACGAGGTACAAATTGAGAAGATTTTCTAAGAGATGCCATCACAGTGACAAACTCCTCTGGCCACTGCTGTGACTCAAGCCCTGGCTCGTCAACTCTCAGTGCTCTGAAGAACACCTTCAGCTCCAGAAGGCTGAGAATTCAGTTTCCTGGGTGTGGTGTGCTGGGCCTGCTTGCCAAAGCACTTCAGCTTAGTGTTTCAGATCGCTGAGGTTTGTAAGATGTTAATAAGAAAATAAAAAGAAGCTCCCCACGTAAATTTAGGTCATGGAAACCCCAACTTAATGAATACAACTTGGACCGAAAACAAGCACTCATCTTTAGGTGACCCCTCTGATCAGGGAACACACAAGACACTTTGCTCATTTCTCAAGTGAATGTGCTTTGGGACAAGAAGGGGAAGCGGCACTTTACCATAGAAAATGAACGTGTGATTCTCTGTCTTCTGCTACTCTGCTGTTTCACCATATTTTCTAAGTTCACATCTCTAATCAGTTGGTGGGAGTGTCGATTTAATGACATTTATTTTGGAAAACATGCTCTGCTAAAATTTTGTCTCAGTGTAAGCCATTTAATTCTAAAATTGGCAACTGAAACTCACACTTTGTTCACATAAGCAGCTACTACTCAAATGCTCTAGTTGAAAGCATTTTGGAGTATGAATGGTCAGACATTACCTCTTTTTCTGTACACTTTCCGGGAGACAGCCATGGGGTAGGGGCTTACCTCCAACATCAGGCACGTGAGCTGGGCATACACTGTCTTGGTATTGCCCATCTGTGCGATTTACCATGTACACAGACAGTTCTCTAGTTGGACATAGCAGTGCATGGTTGTTGTCTTGTGAACTTTTCCTAGGGTGACATGAGCAAACCTTCTGTTCACCCCACATCAAGCACCAAAGACAAACCAACACTTCCACCATGTATATTTTGGTGAACCAATGGATTTAACTGGGACTACTTACAGAAACAAGGGCAACTTGTGGGTGGCCACATCAAGGAAGGCAAGTCTCCTCCCAGCAACTGTAACTGCTTCTGTGTCTTTAGAGAAGAGTTGGGGCTATGTGCCCCACCCTCATGATAGAAAGTGGATAGGCTGGATTAGATGCAGGTCTCCATGGTAATCACAGCTACTGAAGGTTCAAAGGGTAAGGGCTATGAAATGCCTGGAGCCTGGAGGACAGCATTCCACAACTGTAATCCCAGTACTCAGGAAGCTGAATCAGGAAGATCTTACAAATCATAAAGTTGAGGCCATCCTAGGCTGCACTTATTTTTTTTTATTTGTATGTCTGTGTATTAGTCAGGGTTCTCCAAAGAAACAGAACCAGTAGAATGAATATGTATAGAGATTTATCAGCTTAGCTCACAGGATAGAGTCCGAGTAGTCCAACAATGGCTGCACCACACTGGAGAGGCTGAGAATCCATAGTCGCTCAGTCTACAAGGCTGGATGTCTCAGTAGTCTCAATGTGGCACTAAAGGTCTGACAAATTCCAAAAGATCAGCTAGTCTTCAGTCTACAGCAGCAAGACCAACTCACCAGCAAGAGAGAAGGCAAGCCGCAAAAAGCCCCGCATTCTCCTCTGCCTTGGTCTTTTATACTGACTGCCATGGGAAGGTAACGCCCACATTTAGGGTGTGTCTTCCGGCTTTAGATGATCCAATCAAGAAGATGTCTTTCATTTCAGTTAATCTCAGATCCAATCAAGTTGACACCCAGGATTAGCCATCACAGTCTGTATACTCTGTGTGTGTGTGTGTGTGTGTGTGTGTGTGTGTGTGTGTGTATGTGTGTGTGCCCACAGACACCAGAAGATGGATTCAGATCTAAAACTGAAGTTACTAGGAGCTGTAAGCCAACCAATGTGGTTGCTGGGAACCAAACTCAGGCCTTCTAGAAGATTCTTAAGCAAGTGCTCTTAATCACTGAGCCATCTCTCCAGCCAGGAAGACCATAATGCAAAAACAAAACTGTTCTTTGTTTTTAAAACAAATGAAAAATAACAGTAAATAGAAGTAGAAAGATGAAATTCTCAGCCTCAAGAGTATGTGCTCTGTGTGTATGTGTGTGCTCTGTGCATGTGTGTACTTTTGGGGGGGTATTAGTTCTGGCACATTTATTTAAAAGTTTTTTCAGTTCTTTATGGTCATTCTTTTTATTAAAACAATTTATTGAGAATTTTATACATGCATATAAGGTGTTTTGATCAAATCCATGCCCACTCCCTCCCCTCCAACTCCTCCCATATCTCCCCATCACTTTTTTCTGATAACTTCACGTACTCTTTCTTCTTTTATTTATTTATGTTTTATGGGGATTTTGGCTGCTCTAACATCCCCTCCTCTGAAGAGGTAACCCTAAAATCCGAGTGTGTATTTTTATGTGTATGTGTGCACATGTATATGTATTTATGTGTAGGTGTGTGTATGTATGTAAATGTGTGTGTGCTCTGTGTGTTTGTATATGTGTGTGTACTCTGTGTATGTATATATGTTTATGTGTGTGTGTGTGCATGGTATATGTGTATGTGTGTGTCTGTGTGTGTGTCCTCTGTGTATGTGTGTGTGCTTTGTGTATATGTGTGATGGACTCTGTAAATGGGAAATGTCAAAGAGTAGAAGACAGAGATAGCTCTGTTTGAATGAGATACCTATACACAGTAGACTCAAATTAGAATGATGTTCTTTGCTCTTTCTTTATTCTCTGGAAAGGGTGGAGCAGGGTGTTGTTGCTAGCACCCTGGTTGGTGAAACAAGAGAATGTCAGGACGGTGGTGAGGAAACAGAGTATACAGGGGAGTAAATGATTCTTTGAGCATCACCTTGCCCGGCCCTGGTTCTTTCCTGTCTTTCTCCATTTCAGTTATAGACCCCATCAACTGTTCTGCTATATTAGTCAGGGCCTGGAAGTCTCTTCACACCAGACTCTTCATTTCCATCCATGTTCAAGTCTTTATTTACATTTATCCGTTACCATCCTAATTATGTCCCAGATTTACTACCCTCACCATTTCCCCATCATTGCATTAGTACCTGGGTTTCTCTGAGAGCTCTGTGCCTCTGACTTCCAGCCCAGTCTCCACAGGCTGGAATTTTCTTTTAGTTTTTCGTGCTGAGGGTTAAACCTAAGGCCTCACGCAGACAAATAAGTGCTCTATACTGAGCTACATGTCCAGACACCTTCTTAACATTTTCCTCAGAGGCAGAATCTCACTAAGTTGCCCAGGCTGGCCTTGGCCTTGTCATCCTCCTGCCTCAGACTCTCAAACTGGGATGAGAAACCTGCACCATCAGGCCTAACTTATGGAAAGATATTTATTGATTCAATACTTATCTCACAAACTTCCACTTGAAATTCCTCAAAGACTATAAGGATTGAGCCCAAACTCACTCATATGGCCGGTGTCTTTTTCCCTTCCCATATGACTGTCTTCTCCTGTCTTTGACTCAGTCACATTGGCCTCATAACACAAGTCACAGTTTGGCCTTACCTCTTGGTCTTTGTGAAAGTTTTTCAGTTTGAAGCACTGTCTCCCAAATCTCTCACTCCTTCCCCATGCCACCTTCAACACACCCTTCTGCTAGTTCACCATCCTCTTCTCCTTGGTCAGGATGCCACCTTTCTATATGCTTTTCCTGTTCATCCTTTTCAACTTGGCATTGTGGTGATAAGATACTTACTTGTCATAAAGCAAATTCTGTGAGAACCAGGTCATGTCTGTCCTATTTACTATTTTATATGCAGCACATAGCATAGTCTTTAATATATTAGATACATAATAAATCTTTGTTAAATAACCCAATAAGTAAAGCACGCTTCTCTCACCTTCAGTTGGGAGAGTAGGGTCATTTAGAACTCTGACAGAAGTTCAGCCTCTATGTGAGCAGCCACTGTCTTCCTTGCAGTCCTTAGTAACTAGAATGTCTTAGTGACTCACTGCTGAGCTCACTGAATATACAGATCATGTATATGCTGATCCGCCCCTAAGTATTAGAAAGCAGAGTTGCATTCTATCATTGAAGAATTAACCTTTGTTTTCTAGGCAAATGAGGGGGCTCTAAGACATAGTGGTAGACTATCCAGGTTCCTCCTATTTCACTTACCGTTCTCCAGAGAAGTATAATCAACCAGACATAGCCATCTCATAATTTTACATATGTAAAACTTATAAGGACATGTTAGAGTTTAGAGCTCTCAGTCTCATGCTGAAGACCTATAAGCATGAATCAAGTGCGGAAGAAGGCACATCTTTCATTTTGAACAATCAAACAGAAAGTGAATTCAGCGTCCTCTGCCTTTTTGGTCCATGACCCCAAATGGAGTAGATGATGCTCACCAATACCAGGAGAATTTTCTGGCTCACTCAGTCTACTGATTCAGTTCTTACCCATCTTGAAACACCATAAAGCATATCTAATCAGCTTTCTAGGCACCCTGTATACCTGTTAAGTTCACATATAAAACTGTCACACCCTTACAACCAAATATATGTCTAATCCTATTAAAGCTAAGCATTTGTCTTTATTATACCTCAAGAACATTTCAACATTTCAGGATTCTAGCAAATGAAATTCTTTTGTTCTCCAAATCTTAGAGATCATTTGTGAGTTTACAATGTAACAAATCCTGTGGAGAATATTCAACAACTAATAAATGGCACAGATATGTTTTTCTATGACATATTTCATATATGCAACTTAAAACCATTACCAAGGTACTAAGAGGAATATAAAACTTCAAAGAAACACACAGGTAGACGGACTTGCCAGGCTTTGAAAATTTAGCAAATATAATTCAGTGATTAAAAAAACTGTTAGTTACAAAACCAGATACGACTCACACTTTTAATTCCAGCACTAGGGAGGAAGAGTTGGATCTCTGTGAGATCAAGGCCAGCCTGGTCCACATAGTGAATTACAAAGATTTTATTTATGTATATATGTTTTTTGTTAGAAGTGTAGGCCTAAGCTAGGCGTGGTGGCACATGCCTTCAATTCCAGCACTTGAGAGGCAGGGGCAGGTAGATTTCTGTGAGATCAAGGCCAATCTGATCTACACAGTAAGTTCCAGGCCAGCTGGGGCTACAGGGAGACCTTGTCTCAGAAAACAAACAAACAAACAAACAAACAAACAAAAAACTAACAAAAAATGTTTGAAAAGAAAGAAAAAAGGAAAAAAAAAGATATTTTTACTTTTCCTAACCTGTCTGTGAACTATTTATGTATTATATATGTATATATGCTGTATTCTTTTTTATGGTCCTTAAAAAATTAAAGTTCTACTCAATTAGTTCAGTTATATGGATATTCTTATTCTTTTTTTTAGATTTATTTTATTTTTATTTATATGTGTTTGCACACCTGTGTGCAGGTACCTGTGGAAGCCAAAAGAGGGCATGAGATCCTCTCTGGAGCTAAAGTTATAGGTCCTTCTGAGCCACCCAATGTTGTACTGGAAACCAAACTCTGGTCTCCTGAAAGAGTAGTAAGTACCTTTAAACACTGAACCATCTCTCCAGTCCCTATATTTTTATCCTTCAATATTCCATCAAAATACTAGTATATATTTCAAGATAGTATATAAACTTAACAACAGAATTGCTACATCTGAAAATGCTCCCTAATAAAAGACAAATTATACTCAAAAATGGATGACTGATATGAAAAGAAAGCCACATCTTAATGTGCCTGGATATGTAAACTATTTGTCAAATACTTGGTTTAATAGTTACCTTTTGTCACAAATACTTGAGAGAAGTAATTTAAAAGAAGGAAGATATATTTTGGCTCATGGTTTCAAAGGCTACAGTTCATAGTTGACTGTCTCCACTGTTTCTGGGCCTGTGGTGAGGAAAAGTATCATAGCAGAAAGGTAGAGTGGAGGAGAACTGTTCACCTCATGGTACCCAGGAAGCATAATGGACCAGGGCCAAGACATATTTTTCAAAACCATGCCCCATCTTCCACCTATTCAGATTTTAAATGCATCAGTGAATTAAAGCCTTGATTACTCTCCAATTCTTATATGCTAATAATCTCTGTAAATATCCTCACAGACATAGAAGTGTGCTTTACTAATCTCTTAGGTATCCCTCATCCAATCAAATTGGCAATCAAGATCAATCACACTTGGTGTTTAGAAGGTTGAAATATGAAATTAGGTTCTGGTGGTATACCACGTCAGTTCCTTTATCATGAGCCTAAACAAGATTGTAACTTTCTCCAGAGGAAGGTTGAATCACTGTTTTCTTAATTTCTTATAGCACAATTTGCTCTTTTATACACTACTGATAAAAGCCTTTTGTGCTTCATTGGCTCTGTTCCCCAGCACTCTAGTCTAGCACAATGACATTAAAGAGAAGTAGTGTTTATTTATACTGGTGAGCTTTTGTCAACTTGACACAATCTAGAGTCACCTGGGAAGAGGGAACCACACTTGAGGCATTTCCTAGATTAGACCCAGCTACGGGCATATATGTGGAACTTTTTCTTGATTGCTAATAGACCTAGGTGGGCCCAGTGCACAGTGTGCAGTACGTACACCTCTAGGCAGTTGGGTCTAAGCTGTAAGGTAGCTGAGCTTGAGCCAGTGAGAGAGAAAGCCACCCAGAAGCAGCATTACTCTGCGGTTTCTGCTCCAGTTCCCACTGAGCTCCTGTCCTGACTTCCCTATGTGATAGACTGGTACCTGGAAATGTAAGCCAGAATAAACCTTCCCCTCCCTAAGATGCTTTTTGGTCATGGTGTTTTATCAGCAGCAGAAAGTTAACTACAACAGTCTGGTACAAATAATCACAATCGTTTACTCACAGCATTGTGTATGAAATACTATCAGTACTTTTTTAAGTGAAAGGGGAAAATAAAATATTCATTCCAACCTGATGAGTTAAACAGAAGGAATAAAACAAAAGAATAATCTAAGAAAGAAAGATTGTACTTTAGTCATAAGTTTTGGGCTAAATTGAAAATGCCATAGTTTCTGCCCTAAAACAAGATTAAAATAACTAACCTTACAAAATTACAGCTAACATACAGCCAAGATATAGTTTTTGTTCTTGAGTGACAGAAGCCTGTTTGAGATCCACATTAGTTGTCACAGCAATCACCATTCATACAGTTTAAGATCCGAGGGTATTATAGGTAGAGATCAAATGCAGTTTTCACTTTCTTTACATACTATCTTTTAATACTTGGAAACATTTCTGTGTGAAGGATTACTAATAAATAATGCTTCCTTACTCAGTCTTCAAGCTCAAGTAAGAAGTAAACCAATCACGGTGGTGTATACCTGTGATTCCACACCACTGAAGCTGAAGCAGGAGGATTGTGAACCTGGGCTACATCAAGAGAGTCACTGTCTATAAAAAGTATAGCATTACATTTCAACTGTTTTGAATAATATTAACAATGCTAATACTACTAAGGACATGGATTGGCCTGACATAAGTATTCATGTTTAAGACAAAACACTTTGCGTCCAACCTGTCCGACCTGCCTTTCCCCTCTGACCATTTCACCCTTAGTTGTTTTACTATTTGGAAAGGAAGAAAACTGGTTGTATATCATAGTGTCAACACAGGGTTTAAAAATTCTCAGAGGTCTACGGGGATTTTGGCAGAGGGGAGTCTCAAGTCCAGCCATGATTTTAGAGATACAGCTTTGAGGATAGATGTCCAGTACAGTATGGTGACAGGCTTCCCCACGCAGCAACTTACTGCCCACAACTTCAGTTGTTTAGTTTCATGTGAATCATGATTTTGAATAACTACTCGCCTGGTAACTTTCTGTGGGTGGGTGTTATCCCCAGAAAAATCAAACCTTTTGGTTTCCTTCAATCCCTGTAGATTCTGAAGAAAAACAGAGTATATTTTAAGCAAATATCTTCAGCAAGTTTGATTACTGCCGTTATAGCCTTTGAGATACTAACTTGTAATGGGTTTGTCATTGAAAAACACTGATGGACAACTTCATTGCCTTAGCCAAGCTTTGCTCATTTTTGCTGCTGATCTGAGTTCTCTCCATGTATTTCAGGGGCTGGCTACACACAGTACACTTTTGTTTGCTCTACTCTAAGGCACCAGGATTGTCAGCCTCCCTGGCTCTGACAGAATGATCACCACTCTTGGATCCCTCCGTGTGCTCAGCTCCTGTGTCTAAACCCTGCTGGTGCAACGCTCCTGAGGGACATGCCCCGTCCGGAACTTCGAGTAAGCTAATATCCTTTTGCATTTGGGGAATCATCAGTCACGAGTCTCCTTCAAACAGGCTCCTGGTTATTTCTTTGAGATGTCTTTTAACATTACACTGCACAACAACTGATGCATGGTCATGACAGAAACATTTCCATGATCTCTTCCCAGCCTCACATTTAAGAAATCTGGTCTTTTTTTTTTTTTTTTTTTTTTTAAAAATTTTTTGTTTTTCTTTCATTATAAAAACAACAGGGTTTTTTTTTTTTTTTTTTTTTTTTTTTTAAAATTTTTTGTTTTTTTTCCATAAAAAAAAAAAAAAGCGGTTTTTTTTTTTTTTTTTTTTTTTTTTTTAAAGCATTTTGAGTTTTCCTTGCATATCATAATCAACAGGCTGTTTTTTTTTTTTTTTTTTTTTTTTTTTTTTTCATCTAAAGCAAAGGAATTTAATTTTATGCCAGCTTCAGGCTTGTGGCCATACACTCTATAGCATCATCGTCTTTCAGAGATTTTACCATTGTGTGATCTGTGAAAGTGTTGCCTTTACTTGAAGCAGAAAAACACAGATGACCTGGGTTTGAAGTCTAGGAAGACTGTGCCACAAGATTCAGGTTCCTCTCCCTCCTCTCACGGCAAGACACTCACTATACTTCTCCACTTTTTAAAAACTGTTTTTTTCCTTCTTTCTCTTTTCTTAAGCTTTTCACAAGTCTGGGTAGAAGCATCTGTCTCGCCCAGCATGTGGAGTTGAGGCTACCCAGGATTAGGTCTTCTCATGATTCATGAAAAGTACACTCAGAAAAGACACAGGGATTCACTCTGAGCCTAAAAATTAATAGAATATGTGACAGAAAACTTTTCTACTCTGAGCCAAAAAATTACTAAAATATGTAACAGCAAACTTTTCATAGACAAATATAGTTTCCATGAGGCACTTGTGGACTTTTTCAGTTAATGAGACATTTTTATAAAGAGAACAAAAACCCAGTCTCTATTAGTTTACTGAACATGGATTAAAGACGTTTTACAAAGACTTTGTTTTTCCTAGAGAAAAATCATCTTGTTTTATGAAATTAGAATCTAAGTCCTAGCCCTTGTTTCCATTTTTTTGGTATGAATGCCCAATTATACTACATGGCCATATGTATAAAGAAATCACATTAAAAATGACAAGCATAACTCAGTCATAAATGTGACTGTAACAATAAACCTAGCAGGAATTCCAATCTTGCTAATCAAGTCATGCTTTATGGGCATGCCTTCAAATGGGTCTGTGCAGTTCTAGTTAGTGTCTTATGAAGGTGCTTGCCTCTGGTTTTATATGAGAAGATTCTAAGTCATGTTCTCACTTTAAAGCTTCTTTTTTTGAACTTATGATAAGAAAATCAACTTTTATTATTCTTTTTAATAAACTCTAATGCTGCTTTTTAAAACAAAAATATACATATTAACCTTTATGTAATTAACTATTCTAGAAATATTGAGCTATGAATAATGCATATATCTCACAGGGCATATTCATACAATTCTTACAGAATTCAGGAGTAAGGGCATTGCAAATGGCAGATACACATAATAGATCTGTCATACACATAAACCTCAGTAAACCTACATACTCACCTGCTTTATTAGCTACATAGTTTAATAGCTACAGCTGCATTTCCTGGTATTTTCTTCAACACCTTCCCAAACTTTACAATTGGGCAGCATATCATGAGAGATCAATAGTACTGTCTAGTATATAAAATTTACCTTCGAAATCATATTACAAACAGAAAAAGATCATCCATTATTATACATTCACAATAATTATTTAGAAAGGATCTTTTATCAAGTTTGCAGTTTTTCATCTAACATAGTGCCACATCCTTTAATCTCAGAAGTTGGTAGGCAGAGACAGGCAGATTTCTGTAAGACTGATCTCCAGGCCAGCTGAGGCTACAGGGAAACCATCTCCAAAAACAAACAAAAGAAAGTTTGTAGTTTTTTTTATTGTAAGCACTTAGCATAGTGTCTTGTATGCAGTAATTCTTGATTTATGTCATTTTTTTTGTTATTTTTATTGAAGTTAGTTTCTGTTGATAGTTTTAGATAAACAAGACTTACTGACTTAGGAAAATTCAAGGGAACTATCTTGAGGCACAGGTGAATTCAGGTGGCCAACAATGTTGGACGTTGAGAAACTGTTCTCTTTCCCTTCTTCCCTTATGGGTTAGCCTGTGTGTGGGGACAGTCTTTCTCTTCTAAGATGTCTGCTAGCATTTCCAGGTAAATCTCCAATAATCATCCAGAACTGTAGGAAGACAGTGTCGTCTTTCGTAGCTTCCTGACAGGGCTTCAAATGGAGTCTCAGTCGTTCCATTTGGTCTGGTCCAGGACACTTAGCCATCGGTGCGCAATCAGGTCTCACTAGGAGAGGCAGAATCCCAGCCATCCCAGGCTGTAGCACACTTTTCAGCTGCACCAGCACGGAAGGAGAGAGAGATAGCATTGAGGAGTGGGAATGCATGCCAGCCTGGCAAGGGAAAATAACAGAAGTCTGCACCTCACTTCATTCACGCACCAAACATTCCCTGAGTTTCTGCTGTGTTCCCTGAACTATGTGTGAATCAGGGACAAGGTGTGTGACAAGAAAAGGACATGGACACAGCAGGGTGAAATGCAAGACTAAAAGGAGACACAACTGTGTGCTCAAAACAACCAGAGAAAAGAGTAAATGTATTGATATGGGGGGCAGAAATTCTGAAGAGAAAACCCTGGACAAGAAACCAAGAGGAAACCCTAGGAGGAGATGTTGAATGATGGACCAAAGGCAAACGGATGGTGGAGGAAGGTCAGTCTTTTAAAAGGCTGGTGGAATCTTAGGGAAAGTTCCTGGCATGCTTGTGTGGAATGTTTTGGTGAAACAGGAGAGTGCTGGGAAGCTTCCAGAGCCATTGTGGGGAGGAAAGGCAGTTCAGAATGGATGGGAGAGATCACTGCTTCATAAGGCATTTGAAATGCCAGGTACAGCACTTGAGGTAGGAACCATACAGAAAGGTAGATTTGGTACAGGAGAACTTGGGCATTTCAAGAAGCTCATAGACTCAGAATGTCTTAGAGACAACTAGTGTGATGTTAACTGCCACCACAGTAATTGGAAAGTAAAGCAAAGATGGGAAGGACATAAGGTTGTAGAGAAGAGAGAAAATAAACAATCTCTAGACATTTCAAAGAGATGATGAGTAGGACTTTGAGGAGCAAGTGGAAATAAATGAAGAAAGAGTGGCTAGCTCTAAGTTATCAAGCCCAGGCTCCAGGCGATGTGAGAACCGTTAGATTGTAGTGACGGGAGCTATCATTCCACATTGATAGCGGTTTTCTCAGTGACATTCCCCTTTATAGCACTGTAGTGATTTGCATGCCTGTCTTTCTTTAGGAATGCTGTGTAATCTATCTTTGTCTCCTCAACAGCATCCAGTTTGGTGTTTTGCACATGGGTGAGCCAATGCAAATATGTTAAATGAAGTTTACACAAGAAACTGATTCTAGGAATCAGTTTAGCTTCTTAACTTCCAAACAAGTTAACCTCTTGTTTACCAGGCAAATTAGTGACCAGATGGCAGTGAGCGAAGGGCAGGTCCTGTGAGTGCGTACTTGCTATGGCTATTTTCCTTAGAAGTCATTGTTTTATCCTGAAATGAACTGGCAAAAAATTGGAGGTACCCTTTCCCTTTGGCTCAGGGAGCATCTCAGAGGGGGTGGGACAGAAAGACTGTAAGAGCCAGGGGTTAGGGAGGACCTGAGCAAAACATTATCTTCTGAACACGAGAAGACCACTGCATTCACAACAGCTGTGGCTGTCTGCACAAGACCTGCACAAATCAAGCCAATCAACAGTCTAGCATGGATGAGGGAGGGGCTCTGTAGCTCCAACCCCTAACTGAGGCATTACTGACAACTGACGGCTGCTGGGGGAAAGTTAATTTTCTTTGACAACGTAGCCCTTAGTAGGTCAACCAAGGTCCAATGGATGCCCCCATACCTATTCCAAGGTTCTGGTTACATCCAAAGCAGAATATTAGGTTAGTGCCATAGCAGATCACAAAGGAAAAGATACAGATTTCTAGAGTGTCTCTCAAAGAGTGTCCCCTAATCATCGTCGTCATAATGATCATCATCATCATCAACGACATTGCTTGAGAACTTCAAGATAAAAATTATTGAAACCTATGGAGTCAGAGCTTGGAGATGGAACCCCGAAGTCAACATCTTCACAAATCTTTAGATGACTCTCATGCACTGAAGTTTGATTGAGGACTTTAGTGAAGGTCAACATCTCCTAAATGGCTTCCTTGAATATTTGATTTCTGAAATTGACCTTGCTCAGAATCTCCTGGAGGACTCATTCATGCACTGAGTGCTCACTGAGCCAGCACCCTCCAGCGCTCTCATTCTGGAGTGCCCTGTAAGCTTTCACTTTGAGTCGGTCTCTGGAAGGTACACTTTGAGAAATACTGTTTTGGTATCAGTTCACACAAGGAGCTGCTTGGAAACTCACACCCCCTCAACAAGGATCCTCTCTAAATGCTCTTGAAATTGGTTATTAAAAGAGATGTAAAAATTCTGCAGAATCCATACCCATAGGACACAAAGATTCCATCAGATGAAATGTATTGTCTTTTGAAATATCAAAATCATTTTCCGGGTAGTCCCAGAAAAACTCACTAGAGGCATGCCATGGAAGAGTCATCCTCCCGCTTGACAAGCAAGGGAAGCACTGCTAAGCAAACCAGGCTGAAAACTGCCTTCTGAATTTCAGGTCCAGTTTGATAAAATACTGCAATATCACAGAGCTATAACCTGCTTCTGGCCACTAATTTGTGTGCCACTGGAGATCGCATCACTGAGGAAATGCTGAATTTCCTTATCAGGAGAGACTAATTGGAAGATACAATTAGCCAGGCTGTAAATGCCAGAGATTCTGAATCATGGTTGCAAAGTGGCTTTCATTTGGTATTCTGATGCTTAGGGATAGTGATGGTCACCGACAAAAAAGATGGTGTTCTTTGACAGAAACCTAGGCCTTTGAATATCAGTAGGCATTGTAGCAGCTTTGGAAATTTGCTTCATTTGTTCGCTTAACACTGACCCTTCATTAAAATTGACGATTTCTGAGATGGAAGATGGGGAAGAACATTGGCAGTGGGAAAAATGGCTCGTGTGTTTGGTGGGTGTTAAACTCTGGACTTAGCTTTGTTTTTCTCACTATTGCAATTGCTATGGTTTGGGTCTTAAATGTCCTCCTGAGGTCCCTGCGTTAAAGACCTGGACTCCAGGATGGTACTCTTGCAAATACTGTAAGCCTCTGCAAAGTGTGTCCTTGAGGAATGTGTTAGGTCACTGGAAGCATGCTTGAAGGGAGCTATGGTACTCTATTTCCTGCCTCGATCTTTTGGCTTCCTGGTAATGATGTAAGTAGTTTTTCTTTGCCTTGGGCTCCTGGCCATTTGATATCCTCCCAAGAGGCCTAAAGGCAGTGGGTCTGCCTGATCATGGGCTGGAATTGAAACAGGTGTTAGCTTTCGGTTTGTAGTAAAGGTAGTAAGGAAAAATACCCATGATATTTATAAACTAGTCTTATAGCCCAAGACCAAGATGGGGATGTACCTGGACCAATAGCATACAAAACAAGTAAAACAAATTGAGGGGAAGAGTGGGTGACGGTGACCACAATACAGGACCACCCCTCTACTGGATGAATAACACAGGATCCCCTCTCCAACTGGGCAAAGAAAGCATGCCATGTGTATATGGGATGCTACCTGCTCAGTCCACATTGCACTCCAAATGGCCGATCTCAGTGAAAATTAAATGAGTTTTTCAAGAACATGTTTTAGGTCCCAGAACTTCTCCAGGAAATGTGTGGTCATTATTTCTTCTGAAGAAAATACTGTGAGGAGGCTGGGCAGGGTTCCGCTGGAACAAGGCAATGTCTGCTGTGATTCAGCATAGAGGTCCTGGTGCTGGGGACTATGGGAATGTGGAGATCATCCCACTGTCTGAACTGAAGTAAGGATTATACCCTCCTTTGAAAAGACTGAAAACTCCTACTTTGTCAAGAACTGGGAGGGTCTTTTTGGAGAGGTAGGAAGGGTCACTTTCCTTTCAAGGCAGCAAACATAGGTTTATCCCTAGGTTCAGGAATACCCTTTTTAATACGGTGGTGATTTCTGAGTCTAAATCTAAGTAACAGAGTAGCAGAATTTTTTTTATAAGCAAGACAGTCACTTTCTAACCACTATCAACATACTAATTAAACACTCGAGGGAATCATTTCTAGCTGGTGTAAAGTAAGCTGCTCATTTCATCAATATTGCTTGTTAAAATTCTAGAAGTTCTGACCTATGCTAATAGGACATGAAACAGAAAGAAAAGATGCAACTATCACAAAGAGACAATCATTACTTAGAAATGTCAAAACAAACAGCTAAAAGACCTTCATAATTTGAAAAACTCAGCTAAGCACCTGAAGATAAGGTAATATCTAAACATCTAGCAAATCATACTTCACAAAGGTCTAATTTGAAAATGTACTGAACAAAAAGAAATTCCAGTGGTGTAATCAAAGTTATAAATATCTTAGCAATCAGCTTCTAAGAAATATCTAGGATTCCTATACTGAAAATCTCAAACATTTTGATCAAATACTGAAGACCACAGTAGATGGGAAGCCAAACCATACTTCAGGCCTGGGCAAAGCAGAGCTGCAGATGATGTAAGTACCTTTCATTATCTGTTATTATTGCTATTATTATTGTTAGGTTTAAAGCAAATATACTTAAGAGATTGCTGTGTTAACATTTTGCTACTTCTGTAGAACAGTTCAGGATACAATGTAAACTTTTAATTCAATGCAAAGCCATAATGGTTTTATGAGGCAGGAGACAGGAAGTAAACAATGAAGTCAATGCATGCATGTTTTCCTATATCACACACATCTGGTCCTATTTCCTAGTTTTCTTCCATTTGGAATATCATTCTTCCTCCTTGGAAATCTCAAACCTTGGAAAGGCCCAGCTTAACACATTATTCTCTCAGTACTTTGGAAGCCCTAGATTCACTGATGCTGAAATAAGTGTTATCATTGGTTTGATGCCACTCATCATGTATTATTACCAAAGCATTTGTGAAAGCATTGCATAATATGCAAGATTATTAAAGCATTCGTGCTGATGACATAACTTGCTTCAACGAGTGTTTCTGAATGGGGGAAGAAGAGAGGGTTGAAGTAACCAGGAGAATGTAGATCAGGATGTGAGTGTGTGGATGAGAAAAAATACTCAGTACACGGATTGTTAATCTGCTGCCAATAATGTCAGCACCACCCATTTTCATTTTGGGGTGAAAAATCAATCATCCACCACATGTCTTCAGTTTTGGGTGAAAATCAGTAGCCCTTAGTTTGAAAAACTGTCTTCAAATGTGGCCAAAGCAAAACTATGGTATTGACTAAGAAATAGTTTCAAAGAATCTTTTAAAATAAAGGCTGACATAAAGTATGTGTTTGTAAAATTCATTGCCAATGGATTGATCTCTTAAATGTCAACTCATATTGAGAGGACGAAGACTACCCATTTTTCAAATTTTTCTAGAAAATCAAATTTTGATAAAGCAATTATAAAGATGAAATGATTTCATTTTTAGGAAGCTTATTTTCTATTCATCTTTGTCTCTGACAGTGTGCATGGAAAATAGGATTCTTTACTTTTGCTGTACAAGATGAAAAATTATGGCCAGTGCATTGCTAAGGCATTATCTTTTTGAAGTTATAAGGCATGCGCTCCTCATGTGGAACACATTCAGAAACCTCAGCTTGCTGGGCATGGTGGCATCTGCCTGTCATCCCAGTACTCAGGAGGCTGAGACTGCAGAGGCAGGAGTTTAAGGCCTACCTGGTTCTCTTAATAAGACCTTATCTCAAAAGCAAAGAAAAACACACAATCCAAACCAGATGAAACTAAACTAAGACATAGAAACAACCAAACAAAAAATTCAGTTTATTCAGGGGCCTGTGGTAATAATTCAGGGAGAGGAGTGACATCAAGAAGTAGATAGACAATTTACTGAAACAAAATGGAATCCTAAAGTTAATATTTAAACCTTTCAAAACAGCAGGGACTGGCAGTTATTAAACACTTTAAGTGTACTTTGCTCCGGTGCCGGTCATTTCTTCCTATTAAAATGTTTGCCTTTAGTAATTGTGGGGTAATAAAATCCTTATTTTTTAGAAAAAGAGAGAGAGGCGTATAGAAGTTGAACACACGCATGCTTAAATTCAGATTTCAGACATGTATATTTAAAGGTTCTTTTTTTCCCCCCTCTTTTCCCCACCCCAGGCAAGAACATCTTTAGTCACAGAGATTTATTACCCATTCCATCCTGAACAGGAGTTTTCTGAATAGTAGCTTTCCTTGATCTCACAAGAATCCAATGCCAAAGCAAAGCGGAGGAGTCAGGAAGAGAAACAGTTGTAATATTCAATTGTCTGTAACCAATGTGCCCAGAGTCGCCATCTTTCATCCAGACTATATGGTTGCATTTAAAAAATGACATCTATTACCACATTAGAGGCAACCCATAGAATGTTTGTCTCAATTGTGGCTATTTAATGCCATTATACCAAATATCAAAGTGCTCTGATGGTAAACAGATATAGTGGAATAGATGAAGACAGGCTCACTCACAAGTTCTCAAAGTCAGGGCCCCTCCTTCCCTCCCTCCTTCCTTCCCTCCCTCCCTTCCTTCCCTCCCTCCCTTCCTCTCTAACTTATTTTCTAAAGTCTTCATTTTCCTGGTCTTATGAATTGTAGAGTTTCTGCTATTAAAAAATACCACTTTAGACAAATTCTATTATTGTCACAAGTAAAAATCAATTGTTAATGACATTATTACAAAGAGGGAAAAAAATCCATTTGATCCTGGTATACATGTAAAAGGCAAACTAATATCCCCTAGGTTAAAACTTTGTGTCTAGCTCTGATATAGGGCAAATTTGAAGAGTTGAGTTACAAAGCCATGATTAAAGAAGTCAGACTGAGATGCTGACAGTCCTTCACCTCCAGCAGTACCAGTAAGCACTACTCAAAAAGGAGCAAACCACAGGAGACAGTGACATGCATGTTGGACCAGGTCTTAAGCATTTAGAAAGAGCTGGGGATTATCCTGTTCCACACTGCGGTTACATTTGTGGTTTCTAACTGCTGTCTGCTTTTTCCTGTTTTCTGTAGGAATGGGGCATGGTTATAATGATATGTAAACAAAATAAAAAAAATAATTAGCAATATCTTTTACTGTTCTAATTTAACATTATTAAAACAACACAATATTGCCTCTGAAGCAAGTGGTAAAAGGCAAATGCTGTTAAACAGAAATTAAATCCCAATATGCTGGCATATTATTATCTACACACTTGGCTAGACTGCATCTGCATCTCTGCCACAGGCAAGCTATGACTATGAGAAGATACAGAAATCTAGGAAGGGGCAGGAGAGAGGGCTCAGCAGTTAAGAGCACTGGCTGTTCTTGCAGAGGACCCGGGTTCAATTCTCAGCACCCACATGGTGAGACTAACAGTGGTCCATAACTCCAGTTTCAGGGGATCTGACACACTCTTCTGTCCTATGCTGGCACTGCACGACACGGGTGCACTTACAGACATGCAGATATAACATTTATACACATTAAAAAAATAAATAAATTATAAAAGAACTAGGAAGGTGTCTGACATTCACCGAAGGCAGAATTTAAGTACATGCAGCCTTCCACAAAGCAGGCATATTGCCAGACATTCCAGGTAGGGGAACCCATCAAAATATTCAAGTGGTTTCTTCAAAGAAGCATTCACGGAAACATGAACCAGTTCTAAATATTGACAGATGTTGACTTTAGTTTCAGAGTCAAAAACATGTCACCAGCTTCAGCAAAGGAGAAAAAAAGAATAAACAAAATAAGTGTAACAGTCTTGAATATTTGTTGGATCTGGGACCATGGAGATTTATTGCCCTATTATTTCTATTTGTGTACTTTTGAAATTTTTAATGGTAAAGTTCGGTTTTAAAAGTCAGCACCTCAAGAATGGTTTGTTTGATGGTCTTTGCAACTTCCTACGTGCCTGGGCATCTGTATATGTATTTCGTTGAAGTGCTTCCAACAAAATGTCCAAAAATTTTTCATTGCACTTGAGTTTTACATTGCACATTGCAATATTTGTGTAGCACTGGGATTTGCCAAGTTTTGATTATGGTTTTTACAAAGTAAAGTACCTTGCAGAACTCCCATATGTACAGAGCAACTGGGTCTCTCCTTAGAGCAGTGGCCTCCTTAAAGCTGTCAACACATTTTGAAAGCAGTACTGCAAACATTGAGTTACCTCAGCTAACACCTAAGCAGAACAGCTAACACAATGAACACACTGGGAGGAAGCTGAGAGAGATGAAGATCTGGAGGTATTTGGCAAATCAGGAAACTCTACTGACACCTTAGTTTCAATGGATGACCTCTGGTCTTAGTATTAATTGGGAATGAATTCCCTTGGAAGTCTGTGGTCATCTTTAGTTTTTTCTCAGGATTTGACACCACCTATATCATCAAAACCAAGATCATAGAAATGCAATTTTAGGTCTTAGCAAGTTTCTTGGTTCCTCTCCTGGGCCAATGAGGAGGCAGCTAGCCATGTGCCTAAGTACACTTTGTCTTTAATTGTTTTGCTGCTTGTCTGCATGTGAACATCAGGTGCCTACCCATCTGGACATCAGCTTTTCTCACGCTGATTTCTTATCTACATGGAGTTGTCCTGCTCTGTTTTACCAAATCTCTCAGATAGCTACCTGCCTTGCTAAGCCTAACGGCCCTGATGGGACTCTTTTTCTATCAAGAGAGATGTTCTTGGAACATAGTGCACTTTCTCATCTCTACTATGTGAATCTGAAGACAAATCCAGGTTTATTTTGCCAACTTAGGATTTCCCTTTCAAACCTGGATTGGGGCTATTTGCCCCATGCTTATGCTGTTATCTTCTTCTCCCTGGGTTTGATTTTCTTTCATTTCCAGCCTGGCCTCTATGGAGTGCTCTAACTTTCTGCAAACAAGTAAGATTTGATAAAGCACATTTTAGCTATATAGTATCTTATAAGGAAAAAGCCATTTTTAAAGGAATAGCAATCATGCCTATAATTTATTTAACTCAAAAATATTTTTGTTATATTTGTGTGTTTGTGTGTGTGTGTGTGTGTGTGTGTGATATGTATCTTTACTCACTGAACCATCTAGCCAGCCTTTATTTAACTTTAAGCATGGACAGTAGGCTCATAAATCGGTATGTTAACTTCTATCTTCAGTTGAAAATAGTCATGTTTTGATTAAGAAACAAAAGTTATATCTTTGCTGTCTGCAAGAAACCCATCTCATCTTCAAGGACAGGCACTACCTCAAGGTAAAAGGATAGAAAAGAATATTCCAAGCAAATGGCACTAAGAAACAAGCGGGGGTTACAATTCTAATATCAGACCAAATAGACTTCAAAGTAAAACTAATCAGAAAAGATAAGGAGGGTCACTTCATTCTGATCAAAAGAACAGTTAACCAAGAAGTGTTACAATCCTTAACATATATGCACCAAATTCTGGGGCACCCAAATTCATAAAAAAAACACTACAGGACTTTAAGACACAGATTAACCCCTACGCAATAATAGTAGGGGACTTCAATAACCCACTGTGTCCATTAGACAGATCATTTGGCCAAAGAATAAACAGATGGACATATGAATTAAATGATACCATACATCAAATGGACCTAACAGACTTTCGAATGTTCCACCCAAACACCAAAGAATACACTTTTTACACTTTTTCTAAAATTGACTCCATACTGGGCCACAAAACAAACCAACAAATACAAAAATATTGAAATAATTCCAAGCATTCTATCAGGCCACAATGAAATAAAGCTCAAAATCAGCACTGGATTAGGCCCTAGTCACTGCACAAACTCGTGGTGATTAAAGAACACACTCCCAAACAATGACTGTATTAAGAAAGAAATAAAAGAATTCCTGGAATTCAATGAAAAGGACAACACAACACAACCTCTGGGACCCTTTAAAAGCAGTCCTAAGAGGGAAGTTTATAGCTCTAAGTGCCTACATAAAAAAATTAGAATAAGCCCAAATAAATGACCTAACACTGCAACTCAAGGCACTGGAAAGGCAAGAAAAAATGAAACCCGAACCGAGCAGAAGAGAACAAAAATCAGAGCAGAAATTAATGAAATAAAAACAAAGAAAACAATACAAAGAATCAATGAATCTAAGAGCTGATTCTATGAAAAGCTAAACAAGATAGACAGGCATTAGCCCAGTTAACCAAAAGAAAGAAAGAGCAAATCCAAATCAACAAAATCAGAGATGAAAGGGGAAACACCACAACAGACACCCAAAAGATCCAGACCATTATAAGGGAATATTTTAAAAACCTATATGCTACTAAATTTGAAAATCTAAAAGAAATGGATGGATATATTTAAAATCATGGGAACCACCAAAGTCAACAGTTTAAACAGAGCCATAACATATAAGGAAATTGAAACAGTAATACAAAGCCTTCCAACTAAAAAAAGCCCAGGCCCAGATGGATTTACAGCAGAATTCTACCAGGCATTTAAAGACCTCCAACCAATACTATTTAAATTATTCAAAATTATAGAAACAGAGGGAGAACTCCCAAATTTCTTCTATGAAGCCAGTGTCACTCTAATACCCAAACAGGGTAAAGACACAACCAAAAAAGAAAATTATAGACCCATATCCTTAATGAACACAGATGCAAAAATTCTCAACAAAATACTTGCAAACCTCATACAGATATATACATCAAAAAGATCATTCACCATGATCAAGTAGGCTTTATGGGATACTTCAATATATGCAAATCAATAAATATCATTAATCATATAAATGGACTCAAAGACAAAAAACACATTATCATCTCAGTAGATGCAGAGAAGGCTTTTGACAAAATTCAGCATGCATTTATGTTCAAAGTCCTAGAGGGAATTGGATTGGAGGGAACATAATTCAACATAATTAAAGCCATATATAACAAACCCACAGCCAAACATGGAGAAAACTGGAAGCATTCCCATTAAAATCAGGAACCAGACAAGGATGTCCACTATCTCCACTCCTTTTTAATATAGTGCTTGATACTCTTGCTAGAGCAATAAGACAGGAGAAGGAAATTAAAGGAGTACTAATTGGAAAAGAAGAGGTCAAATTATCCCTTTTTGCAGATTATCCCTTTTTGCAGATGATATGATACTATACCTAAGGGATACCAAAAGTTCAACCAGAAAACTCCTAGAACAGATCAACACTTTCAGTATAGCGGCAGGTTATAAAATCAATCTACAAAAATCTGTAGCCTTTCTATACACAAATAACAAGCAATTGGAGAAAGAATGTAGGGAAATGTTCCCAGTCACAATTGTTGCAAAAAAAAAAAAAAAAAGGAATAACTCTGAACAAAGACACCAAAGATCTACAAAGAAATTTAAATCATTAAAGAAAGAGATTGAGGAAGACACCAGGAAATGGAAGGACCTCCCACATGCATGCATTAGAAGAATTAATATTCTGAAAATAACCATCCTACCAAAGGCAATATATACATTTGATGCAATCCCAATTAAAATCCCCATGACATACTTCAAAGAATTAGAAAAAAAAAATCCTTAAATTCATATGGAAGCACAAAAGACACCCGATAGCCAAAGCAACCTTGGGTGCAAAGAACAATGCTGGGGGGATTACTATACCAGATCTCAAAGTATACTACAGAGTTATAGTCATAAAAACAGCATGGTACTGGTACAAAAATAGACACATAGATCAATGGAACATCACTGAAGATCCAAACCCAAGTACATGCAATTTCAGCCACCTGATATTTGACAAAGGTGCCAAGAACACACAATGGAGGAAAGTCAGCATCTTCAACAAATGGCGCTGGTAAAACTGGATCTCTACCTGTAGAAGAATGAAACTAGATCCTTATCTTTCACCTTGAACAAAAGTCAACTCCAAATGGATCAAAGACTTCAATGTGAAACTGGAAACCCTGAAACTATTACAAGAAAACATTGGCAGTAACTTACAAGATGTAGGTGTACTCCTGCCCTGAGTTCCTCCTACCTTGGGCTCCCTGATGAACTGCGACCTGGGAGTTGTAAGCTAAATAAACCCTTTCCTGCCCAGGTTGGTAGTGGTCAGAGTGTTTTGTCACAGCAATAGAGAAACAAACTAAGAGAACCAGTGACACATCTGACAGACTTTTAACATCCAGAATATGTAAAGCACTCAAAAACAAAGATTCAAGAATACAAATGACCCAATTAAAAGATGGGCTAAAGAGCTAAACAGAGAGTTCTCAATAGCAGAAATAAAGATGGCTAAGAAACCTCTAAAAAAATGTTCAACGTCGTTAGTAATTAGGGATATGCAAATTAAAACCACCCTAAGGTATCACCTTACCCCAATCACACTGGCTAGGATCAAGAGAACAGATGATACTGAATGCTGGCTAGGATGTGAAGGAAGGGGAACGCTCATTCACTGCTGGTGGGATTGCAAACTCGTGCAACCTCTATTGAAAAACAGTGTGGAGAACTCAAAAAACTGAAACTAAAAACGAAACTACCATATGATCTGGTTATGCCACTCCTTGGCATATACCCAAAGGACTCAGCCTATTGTAGAGACACGTGTACAACTATGTTTGTTGCTACTCTTTTCACAATAGCTAAGAGATGGAAGCAATCTAAGTGTCCCTCAACTGATGAGTGGTTAACAAAATTGTGGTATATTTACACAATGGAGTTCTATTCAGAAGTAAAGAAAGATGAAATAATGAAATTTGCAGGTAAATGGATGGATCTAGAAACTGTTATACTAACTGAAGTAACACAGACTCAGAAAAACAAAAGAAGTATGTTCTCATTTATGGATTCTAGCACCAAATCCTTCTAAACTCCATGTCCTTTTAATAAGATGATGCTGTACAGCAGTCTCTTCTGCATGAAATATGTACCATCATCATGACTTCATCTGTGCCAGATCACTAAACATCATCACATCTGCCCTTGTTGATGGTTTTGCTCCTTCATTAAAGGAGGGCCAAGCAGGTTCATTGGACCCTCACTGGAGTATCCAGCCACTCTTAGCCAAATGTATATAATTTGGTCCTAATCACACATGATCGCCTGGATTTGGGGAGGGGTAAAGTATACAATCTAGGGAAGGCTAGGAACAGAAGGCTTGACCCATGCTGGGTCAAGGCTTTCCAGTGTGCATGCCCTCAGGTCATTTGTACACCTCAGGATTCCCTCAGTTATCTCAGTAAGCTCAGTAAATTCATTTGTTCCCCAGTAAAACTTTAATTAAACTTTGGCTTGACACTAGAACCTTAAAAGGGAATAAGCATTGCTTAGTATCCCCAGCAAAAGAATTCTCACAACAGATGGAAAATTTATTTGTTAATGCTATTATGTCTCATTATTATTTTTAAAAAAGAAAATGAGAATATAAAAGATGTTAGAAAGATATGGGAATGGAGATATTATCCAAAATAGACAGAAAAAATGAGAAAGCCTAAGCAAGTGATGAAGGTCTGTGTAGATTTGTTATAAAGGATGAGAAAAAATTAATATACAGATAATCTTAAAATTTCTAAGATCATAGTTTAGTCAACTAGGAACAAACTATATATCTAGTCAAGGTTTATCTGAGAATATTTGGTTTTTTACCCAAGCTTTATCTACATAGCACATGGTAATTAAAAGTACCAAACAACCTTATTGGATGTTTAACAGCCATATTTTGAGGTCTATACTAATCTGGTCAGAGGGACTTAAAGGACAGTTTTTGACCCTTGGCCTCTGAGGTTGGCTAAGTTCCAGGGAACTTTGGAACATCTCTCAAAATGTCTGGTAACTGGGATGAGTCACCTGTCCTCTTATTCAGGGAGGCCATGGAGACCCCATGAGATGGACTTGAACCAGCATCCAGTCTACAAAGAGGAGGGTCAACTCAGAGGAAACATCTCCTCTATGCTTCCAAGTGAAGTCAGACATGGTCACGTAGGACCTTTGACTTATCTTCACATAGGCAGAAGCAGTAAAAGAAAGGAGCCAGGGGCTCCTCCCAAGCCCATGTGACCCCTGAGGAACAGAGCCTTCAAAGGACCTTAAGAGTAAAAATAAATTGGTTTATCAGGGCCAACTGCATGGCCTTAAACACCCAAAAGGAAAGTATAACCAAAGAGTAAAACCATCAGTATATTTCTTTAAGAGTTCAAGGGATTACACTTCCCAGACATTAGGCTTAAGTCCAAATAAAAAGTCATTTAGACAATTATTTCTCTCTTTTTTTCATTCCCCTTTGGTCTTTTTGAGACAGGGTCTCCCTGTAGCCCCAGCTGTCCTGGAACTCACTATGTAGATCAGGCTGGCCTTGAACTCACAGAGATCTGCCTGCTTCTGCCTCCCAAGTGCTGGGATTAAAGGTGTGGGCCACCACGCCCGGCTGACAATTATTTCTCATTGATGATTTTGTTCCTAATCAGAAAGTGTTGCTCAGATGTAAGACTTCCAATCTTGGTCTGCAATACTTAGTGCCCACCTGTAGCTAAGGGAGACAACCCACTATTGTTCTAAAATGATGAACAAATTTGTTTTCTCTCCCCCTATCTAGAAGCCTTTGAGAGGGAACTGACACTGATTCTAACCACTCCAACAGCTATCAAATTGCCTGAAAGCAAATCCTGAATCCATCACTCTCGAGTCTAGCCTTGTCAGACAAAAGATAAATGAGGTGGAACCCTATAGTGGGATGCTTTTGGAAGACCTTGTCAAGAAATTCCAATGGACTCTCATGAACATTTTAAATTTGTCCTGTTCTCACTTTTTTCTGGTTCCCTGTCTAAAACTTGTAATGCTAATCACTCTTGCCTTTACTTCTCCTTCACATCCCCTATTCACCAGTCAAGGATTTTCTTTTCGCCCTACAGATAAGAGTTATGCAATTTGGGAGTCTTAGGTAGACCCACTGAAGGGGTACTCCAGTTGTCTCACCCTGCATCCCCGTTCAGCATGGAAGAAGCCAAAGCGGTCTGTGTCCCAATTCCCTATTGGCAATTTGGGTAACGGCAATTTGGGTAACCTCTTCAGAGGATGGTGTGATAAGAATAGGATGTAGGAATTGGCTAGGCAGTTAGGGTAAAAAGACCCCAAAGAAAAGTGGCCAGTTTCTTGGCTAAAAGTCAAAATTTCATTGGGCCTCTTAGCAACATACTCTATTCCAAAGACCAAAAATGTCAAAAGTATTTGGAATCCTTTATCTAATCCTTAAAAGATTTTAGGGTTACCTCTTCAGAGGGGGGAATGTTAGAGTAGCAAAAAGACCCATAAAAAAATTAAAGAGTACATGAAGTTATCAGAACAAAGTGATGGGGAGATATGGGAGGAGCTGGAGGGGAGGGAGTTAGCATGGATTTGATTCAAACACCTTAATATGCATGTATGAAATTCTCAATAAATTATTATTTTTTAAAGTCATGTGTTTTCATCAGGAGTGGGATGCAGAGATGGGCTCTCTAGTCTACACAGACATACCTATCAGAATGAAGCAAATAGAATGTCTAGCCCCCTTCTGGATGGAGAATTGTCACGTGGCATCCTGTTTCCTTTGATTTATTTTGATTTAACTTTTAAGTCAGGCCTCTGAAACTGATCTTGGGCATTGTTTTGTGAAAGACTGGGAGAATTTTAGGTAGTTTTAGCTGTCAGTAATAAAAATGAAACAGAATCCATTCATACTGTTGAAATGGCTCCAGCTATTTTGTAAAGCCCTGATCCATGGAAACTGGTAATGGAGACCAGGTACAGCATAGATTTGATCTTCAAGAGGCCACGCACTGATCTTTGCTCAGGGACCCTGTACATGGTTGAATTCTAACACCATTTTCCCTCTTGCACATTGCTGAGTAATGCTTTTAATATAGCTGTTCCTTTTTCCAGTATTTATCACTTTTCTGGACCAGAGTAATGTTCTATGTAATTCATTAGCTTTACATTGAGTAGTCATGTAAAGAATATCCACACATTTCCTCCTTGTCCAGAGGTCTTGTGATTGTAAAAGATACCCATGTCTAAAATTTCTGTATGACTCTGAAGAGTGAGGACCCAAGATAGGCATGATCTTTGTATTACTGTAATTGATTTATTGCTTGGTTTACCACCCATTCAGAAAATCAAGTCAGTATCACTCTATTGTACTCTATTTCTGTGCTTCAGAGTAGAAGAAATACTATAACCAGGTTCCTTGTGGTCTTATTGTGTACGTACACTTCCTAAGAATAAAACACAAGAATGACTGAGAAGCTTCAGTTCACTCATTCATTTTGTGGCAGGCATGGTGTTAGTCTCTATGTTTATTGCTATGATTCCTTTGGAACTTTCAGTCTAGAAGATGAAACTGAGGAAATGAAGAATTAGATTCTTATCTCACTTTGATTTTCTTCTCCGTAACCCCGTAACCAATAATTCAGAGGAAGCAGGAAGAGGAGGAGAAGATGGAGGTGGAGCAGGAGGAGAAGGAGGAGAAGATGGAGGTAGAGGTGGAGGAGGAGGAGAAGATGGAGGAGGAGGAGGAGGAGGAGGAGGAGGAGAAGGGGGAGGAGGAGGAAAAGGAGGAGGAGGATGAAGCGGGGGAGTCCTGTATGTCTTTATTCTTTTAGAGTAACAAAACATAAGTACTTCATGGATTTAAAAATTCTTAAATATTGGGGCTGGAAGGATGACTCAGTAGTTAGGAGCACTGGCTGTTCTTGTAGAAGACAATTCCCAGCACTGACATGATGGCTAACAATTGCCTGTTCCTTCAGTTCCAGGAGATCTGATACCCTTTTCTGACCTCATAAAAATAAATACATTTAAAAAAAGTTTCTTAAATACTGAAGTTAAGATGGTTATAGTTAATAATGTTCGCCATTAACAGTGTTTTGATTTATTTTTACATGTATTTGTTGCATTAACTAAACACCCCCAAATTTATTCATAAACTCAAGAATTCAATTGCTATGTTCTAGAAATTATTACAAGGTCTATATATGTATGATATATGAAAACTATCTTCTTACATAAGATATATGTAATAATTGATGTTAAAATGAATGGGTGGCAATGTGTTTTAGTTCTGTTAGTTCAGCAATAGCCTAGTAACACAGACTAGGCAATTTATAAACAACAGAAAGCTATTTTCTTTTAGCTCTGAGACTAGGAAGTTTAAGATCAAGGTGCTTGAAGGTTTGGTGGTGGTAAGATACTAGGCTTTCTGTTTCCAAAATGGTGCCTTCTTGCTGTGTGCTCTGGAGGGGAAGGCAGCTGCATTCTCACAAGATGGAGGGCAGGCTGCCAGAAGAGACCTCACGCTAGTTCTCTCCAGCCATTCTGTAATGCCCTAATTCATTCATGATTCAGCCACTGTGATGGAATCTCCCAGCAGGCCCTTCCTCTTAAATACTAGCACAAAGGGGATTTCGTTTCAACAAGAATTTTAGAAGAGACACATCTAAGCTCTAACATAATGTTAACATTTGCTTATCTAGTCATAAGTAAGTGTTGAATGATTAGCTGCTGAGGCAGCTATGGGGAAGAATTAAACAGAAGAGCAACAAACGCCTTTACTCTGACCAGAGTGAGCCTCATTATGAGGAAATCTCAAAGAGCAAGGAAATCCCATTCATAACAGTGGGACTGGGGTGATGGAATCCCAGACTGGATTCTTGACCCAAGGAGTAATCAATGTACAGTGAGATGAAATGAACAGTGCACCAAATAAGAAAGGATGTGTGAAATGTTTGAAGAAGAAATTCAACGTGTGACTTGCTTCAATTCTCCAGGTAATAGGTGGAAGATATTCCAATTGATTTCCACAAACCACGATAGACCACAAAATAGGAAAAATCGTTAAGTCAGCAAGGTTAAACAGGGCCCCTGTGCCTGCCTTACCTTTAGCCAGTGACTTTACCTTTAGAATTCAAAAAGGAACATTTGTGTATCTCTTAGATTATTTATAACTGAAGACAATTACAAAATTCTATGAAAAGAGTTTCTGTTGGAAAAAGATGAAATCACGGCTGTCACACAGGCACAAAAATGAGCATCATTGAGGGAAGCAAGCAGATATAACTGGCTCAAGAGAAAAACTGAAGAACAAATAGGTTTATTTACAAATATGAGTTTGGAAATGTGTGTAGTTATGGAAGGCAGAATACTTAGGGAGTGGAGAATTAAGGAGTTCGGGGGCCAGGAATGGAGGGTCATGAGGAGCCAGGAGATTAAAGGAGATTTATGGAGCTGCTGGCAGATGAAACATGTCTTATTTCCTCCAGGGGAGGGTACACAGGCCCCTGGGAAGGCAGACACTGGGCAAGAGTGCGTGGTCCCAAGGAAATTTTTATAAGAAAACGCACAAAGGTGGCTTCTTGCCAAAACTCATTATGTAACAGATTACATCACTGTCTACTTTTGGGATCCCCAGACATATTAATATCAATCATTTTGTGCTGGCTCATAGCCCCCCAGTTGTCTAGCATTCACCATCTTGGCTCATGCTGGAAATCCATATCAGCACCCTGTTGTCTAAACATAAAGAGACCTCCTTTATATGAACTTGATACCCTTCAAAGAGAAGTCAGTTGTCTACCTATGGACAAAACCTGCAGGGTACAGGTTCAATTTGTTTAGTTATGTGTTTTTGTATTTGTTGTAAACTAATTTAAAATTAGAGTTAAAAATATTCTGTGGAATTATAATCAGATAACCCTGTGGGAGAATCATTTAGTGGCTAGAGAGCATTTTTTTTTTCCACTGATGCCTTTCTGTAATTGTAAACATGAAATCAGACAGTTTAGGGGGAAAGCTGGGGGTCAAACTATGTTTAATGACTATTAGGTAAGATTTTAAATAACCTTTGTAGATTAAGGAATGTCAAAAGAATATTAAATATAAAAGATAAGTTTACAGTTTTTTGTTTGTCTGATTTTTGAGATAAAATCTCATTTTGTAGCCCAGGCTAGTTGGAAATTGGTATGTAGCCCAAGATGGATTCAGATGATTGATCCTCCTACTGCCACTATGTAAGTACTGGGACCATAAATGTGTACCACCAGGGCTGATTAGAAATGATTAGTGTCCACTGTTGTCTGATGATGATGCTGACCTCACAGAATCCTTTCACTCAAACACTTCATGTAGGTACATTTCTTAAGAACTCTCTGTTACCATTGTTAATCATTTGTGATAACTTTCCAGTCATCTTGGGAAATATAAACAACCTGGTTTTGTTTTTCAATTGTCCTTCCCCTAAACATACAAAAGTAATAGTCCTGAGTGACTGCAGAAGTTCAGACTTCCACTTTTAGAATCCACATTTCAGTTTTGGCCAGGGAACCATTCAAACTCCCCTTCTCCTTCCCTTTACAAAGAAGAGGCCAGGTAATGTAAGTTTGCCAGTCTGGACAGGGAGGGAGTTGAGAAGATGAAGTAGAACCTTCAGTCTCTGGTTCTAAACACCAAGTTGTTTAGATCCAGGCATAGAAGGTTCACCAAGAGTCAGCCAAATACACATTCTTTGTTTTTTACTTTTTTTAAAAAAGATTTTTTGGGCCGGGCATGGTGGCACATGCCTTTAATCCCAGCACTCGGGAGGCAGAGGCAGGCGGACTCTGTGAGTTCAAGGCCAGCCTGGTCTACATAGTAAGTTCCAGGACAGCTGGGGCTACAGGGAGACCCTGTCTCAAAAAGACCAAAAAAAAAGATTTATTTTATTTTTAATATCTCTCTCTCTCTCTCTCTCTCTCTCTGTTGTATCTCTGTGTCTGTGTGTTTGGATGTAAGTCTACATGAGATTTCAGGTGCCCATGGAGCCCAGAGGCATTGGATCCCCTGGAGCTGGAGTTCTCTGATGTGGTTGTTGGGAGCCAAACTCAGGACCTCCAAAAGAACAGTATATGCTCTTAGCCACTGACCCATCTCTTCAGCCTTACAAATGCACTTTTAATTTAATATTATTTTGTCAGTCTTTGAAATATTAGGTTTTCATAAATTGAAACATGCTAAAAATGCTATTTTATAGAATGCTCTTTTATAAAATCAATTAACATAACTTACTTAGAAGACATTTAGCATGAAGAAGTACAACTGCATTTATAACCACAAAGAATTGTGATTCTGCTTTTATTTAAGACACTTGAAAGGATGATTCCCATTCACTTCCTCAAAAACAAGTAGTTTTAGATCAGCTTATTTAATTGCTGAGCATATTTCTTTAACTTCAGCAGTAGTCTAGTTTTCAGGGATACTGTGATGGACATACAGCCTTAACACTTAACATTTTTGTTTGAAGTCTTCTGAGACCTATTAAAAATATTTTATTTTTTTTCTATGTGTATGAGTGTATTGCCTGCATGTGTGTAAGTGCACCTGTGTCATGCAATGCCTGTGGAGGCTAGAAGAGCCGAGTCAGTTCCCCTGGAACTTGAGTTACAGACTGTTGTTAGCTGCCAGTGAGTGCTGGGAACTGAATCTGGGTCCTCTGTAAGGGCAGCCAGTGCTCTTAAGCACTGAGAAATCTCTCCAGCCCTTCTTCTAAGAGATACAGATCTCAGAAAAATATTTGTCTAAACTGTACTAGTAACAGACGTACACTATTTGCTCTTAAGTCATATGAAGTTGAGACAATTTGTACATTTGACTCAGGGTCACTAACCGACTATGAGGCTGCCAAGACCAGATTCTGACTGATCCCCCTGAACAGACATTAGTTTGCAGTTTATGTAAGTAGATGATAAACAGAGAAGTAAAACCCTAATGGTTTCCCAGTATATATGGCTAAAATCATAATTTGCTGTTGTTCCATGTAATATTAACTATTAAAAAATAGTTCACTTCTCATAGTTTTAGTGGGAAAATGGGAAGACCAAAAAAGAAGGAAAAAGCATAAAACTTTGATAAAAATAATTATGTAGCTCACAGAGGAGACATCTGCAAAATGTAGGGTCCTGATTATATGAACTGGACCCAAACCCAGCGTTTTCTTACTTTATGATGTCATGCAATTCCTCAACTCAAGTCTGAGGAATTTGCAGTTACCCATCATTTGTAAAGTAGTCACATAATTTCCCTCAAGCTATCCAGAGGAGCTATAGAAAATAAAACAATGATTTTATGTCACTGCTTTGCTAATGCCTTGGGAACTATTCAGCCCACCCACATTCTATCAAGATGCCATTGTGGGAAGAATAAACTCCTTGTAACACAAAGCAATACAATTTCAAGAATGTGGTACGCCTGTAATCTTTGCAAAAATAGCTCTTCAAGTAACTCGCAGCCATCTCCTGACTCATTGACTTCATCTAATTCTGCACTAGATCATTTGAGCATAAAAATAAAGAAGTTATTTTGTAAATTGAAATTCAGGGCCTTGTTTACTTAAGAACCCTCTCCTCTATATGCTCAATTTCATGAACCAAATGTCCCGTTCCATGCCCGTGTCAGAACCCCTAGATAACAGTATGTGGCAGAATGAATTATTCCTCGCCTTCTTCCTAAAAATTAATGCGTATGATAACTGGGCCTCATTCCCAGAGACTCTGACTAAAGAAAACTCAGACAAAACCCAGTACTGTGCATGTTTAATGTTCCCAGCTGGTGCTAATACTAGTCTAACTATTAGTTACTTTTTGGTTGCTGTGATAAAACAGCATGACCAAGGTAAATTAGAGTAAGAAGAGTTTATTTGGCTTACAGTTCCAGAAGGATAGGAGTCCAACATGGTGAGGAAGCATGGAGCCAATGGCAGCCGGAACAGAAAGCTGAGTGCTCACATCTTCAAGTAGGAACAGGAAGCAGAAAGAGAAGCTGGAAATGGGATGTGGTCTGAACTCTTGAAGCCGGCCCCAACTGATATGCTTCCTCCAGCAAGGCTGTGCCTCCTAAACCTCTGTACACACTACCACCAACTGGAGCCAAATATTCGGATTTTGAGCCTATGAAGGACACCTCATTCAAACCACCACATCTGAAGACCACACTGTAGATCAGTTGCTATAATTGTCCAATTCCTTATCTGAGAGACAGTAATAGTAGCTCCTGTTGAGTGAGGCTGTCACTTTTCATGCACCCTTCCATGAGCTGGGGTCCTAGACTCAATATAAAGGAGAAAGCAGGTTGAGCTGCAGCATCTATTGCTCTCTGCTTCCTGACTGTTGATGCAATCTGATTGCTTGCCTTACTTTCCTATTACCTTGCCTTCTCCAATCGATGGACTATGTCTCTTCAAACTATAAGCCAATTTAAATAATTTTTTTCTTAAGTTGCTTCTTGTCGGGTACTTTATCAGTAACAAGGAAAGTAGCTAATACAGAATATTACAGAAGTGGGGTCATGGCTGTGATAAACTACATTGATTCTTCATTAGGACAAAACAGTCCTTTATAAGAACTTACAATAAGTTCATAAGAATCAGGACTGAGAAGAGCATGGAGGATTCTCATGGTATGTCAAGGCACAGCAGACAGTATTAATTACTGTACAGTTACTTCTCCTTCATCCCTTGACTCTTAATTCCTCCAGATGCTAAGATATCTACCTAAGTGTGGCCGGATGTTTTAGAGGGAACTGACCAGCTCAGCTTGCATAAAGGTCCTATTCCGACCATATCTCATTACCATGAGGGAAGTCAGTGTGAGGACAGGGTGAGGATGAAGGGACAGAAAGACAAAGGAAATTTAGGTCTTCAGTTATGCAGTTAAACCACTGAATTAACTGTCCCTTGAATTACCTTCATGATTCTTACTATACATGGATATCCTATGATACATTTTCTTTATTCTGTAAACCATTTTCAATTCTGTTTTCATCTACTTTCTGTTAAAGGTGTCTTAACTGGCATGCCGATTTAAAAAGCATATTCCCCTTGATATTAATTAAAATGATTGCAGTGGTTCTCTGCAGCATTAATGGACAATGTAACTGAGTGAAATATTCAGCTTCTCATGGCCTCAGTCCCCTCATTTGTGTAATGAGATTGTTAGGCAAGATCATCTTGAAAGTCATCCTAAGTTTTGAATGCTGGGAATAATTTGATTGCATGCCATATGAAACATATTGATGCTTCATCCCTTCAAGAATAGGATCACACATGTGTAACCTGAAAGCTACATAAGATAACACATATGTAACATGAAGTCCACATATGTGCTTAGATGGTACTTTTCTTGTTGTTGTTTATTGAGACAGGGACTCTGTAATTTCAGCTGACCTGAAACTCACTATGTTAAATCAGGCTGCCTTCTGAGTATTAAAGGCATGTACCCCATACCCAGCCCTACTTTAAGGATACTTTAGTATCCATTAAGTATATGCTCTGATTTATGTAGACTGAATTGTTAGCACTGTGGAGTCTTTGACAGTTACAGATCTTTAAATAATGTTGTGACAAACTATAACAAATGTCTCTAATTTTTATAATGTTTTTTAGGAAAAGGCAACAGAAATAATACTTGGAAAATTTTCCCAAGGTAGCTATACATGGGTGCCTTCTATACATGGGTATAGACATGACTGTGTTTAAAATGAAGAGTTAGAAGTTCAGATGATAAACAGAAATGAGAGTGTGTTTTTTTTCTCTAGAAGTGTATATACCTGTGCACCTGTGCATCCTTCACCTTTATGTGGCTACAGAAAGTCAGCACCAAAGGGAAGCGACACATTAATTCCATGTGTGCTCACTCAAAGCCAGGCTGTCATGATAGAGATACATTTCATATACTGTATAACTGAGACCTGCAAATATGTAGCAGATATCCTGTCCTTAAATTGGATGTTTGTCTCTATCCTCTAAAGACAAAAACACATGAATAAAACAACAAAATAAATAAGATCAATCAAGGCAAAACATACCTTGCTTCAAAATGAAGAGTGAAAATAGGACTAAGGCTCTAGCTCACTGAGTCCTTGCCTAGCATGGACTGTGTTCAGTCTCCAGTACCACATACAACAGACAAAATTTTTAAAAAATTGTTAGTTCTTTTTGAGTAAATATTAATCAATTCAATTCATCATCACTTTCTCCCTCTCTTCTTTTTAGTTGCCACAGGCTTATGTTTCCCTGCAGAGAAGTCATTTGGTCTTAATCATTGGCATCTGACGCCAATAGTTTTCCACTTGTAAACATAATAAATTCTCCTTTTTTTACTGAAATATCACAGTATATAGCACAAAAAATGAGCATTTAAAATTCTTAGATGTGAGCTAAATTAAAAGTAAAAATGCCAATAGAAAAATTAAACAAGGGGCTGGAGAGGTGGCTCAGTGGTTAAGAGCACTCCTTGTTCTTGCAGAAGATCCAGGTTTGAATCCCAGCACCCACACAGCACTAACAACCGTCTGTAACTCCAGCTCCAGGGGATCCGACAGCCTCTTCTGTCCTCTGCGGGCATTGCATGGCACAAGTGCACTTACCTACGTGCAGGCAATACACGCACAGACATAAAATAAAAGTAATAAATAAAATATTTAAATAAAGAAAAATTAAACAAATACCTATAAAGCAATTATGTTAAAAGCTTCATTTCAGCCAGGCCTGGTGGTGCATGCCTTTAATGCTAACACTCAGGAGGGAGAGGCAGGCAGATCTCTGCTGTGAGTTCGAGGTCAGCCACATCTACATAGCAAGTCCCAGACCGGCTGGGGTTAAGAGAGACCCTCTCTCAACAAATCAAAACAAAGAAAAGAAAATTATTATTAAAAATGTTATTTAAAAGATTTTTCAAATCTTTAGAAAAGCTTATTTATTTCTATTCCTTGAGAGCCTCACTCATGCTTATAATGAATTTTTGTTACCTTCAGCTCAGCCTCTGTTCCTCTCTCACCCACCCTCCCTCTCCAGATGAAACTCTCTTTCCCAACAAGTCCCCCTCCTACTTTTGTGAGTGACTCACTGAGATTAATTAGTGTTTCTTGCCTGAGGATGGGTGGGAGGTTATTTACTGGTGTGTGGGCAACTTAGTAGCAGCTGCACCACTAAAGAAAATGAAACTGTCTCCCCCAAAAAACTATTAACTGCCAACAGCTCCTTAGCTAAGGGTAGGGTCATGTGAGCCCCTCCTCCATCCATGATGAAATATTCCCAGGCTGGTCTTGTGCAGGTTTTATGTAGGCAGGCACGGGTATGGTGAGTTCATGAGTGCAATGTCATCCAGAAGACTATCACTGCCACTTGTTTTTGACACTTTGATCAGTTTCAAGGCCCTCATTAACTTCCACCTGATGCAAATATTCCTTTGCTCTTAAGTCATTTATCTGTGTTGGCACTTAGCTGATCTGTCCATAGCTACCACCCTGTGTAGTCTTCTGTCCATGAAATTACTTTGGAGTCTTCCTTATCCAAAAGTTTTCTTTGGTTTTTACATCCACAAATGTCTTAGCCAATTCCTTGTTCCTATTGGAGACAGAGGGAAATATTGGACACTTTCATGGGCTTTGTGAACAACTCAGGGTGAGCAGTTATCACAGGCCATCACTCTGCTGCTTTCTAATGTCAGATACCTCTAACTTCATGCCTGTATTTGTACTTATGTAATACCTGTGCTGTATTACTTCAGTGGAGTGTGTGACTGGGAATATTTGCAAGCAAGAGTCCCGTTATTCCTACTGTAGCAAGACTATAGCATGAGGTTGGAATGAGTCTGTTTTGAAGCAGCACCTTTGCCTTGACTGAGTCTCCCTGGAGAAGAAAGGCTGGATCAGTACAGTAGTGAGCACAGCTAAGCCTCACTGGGCTCCTCCTCACCTGTCCTGGAGCTCAATCTGGAGGAGAAGGCAGGGAATTCCAGGGCCCCCAGCCTGGATCTCTAGTCTCACCCTTTCAATCTTCCCTTCACATTTGACTGAATGTTTACATCCTTTCAAATCAGAATATTGTTCTTAGCTCAGCTCACAGTCCTTCAGTCATTTGGCCTGAACTGTGCTGGGAATCTCTTAGGAGTCTAATCTTAATGTGCAAAGTTGTTAATTTAAACAAAAAAAAATCTTAAGTTTGATTTTTGATATTCAATGTTATTGCTTCTGCTATGAGTGTAAGGAACACAAAACCAGAAGAGAAAAATTGTCTAAAAGAAATATTGTCAATTCTTCCAGAATTTCATCTTATTATATCTGATGATCATTTTCCCTTTGCTATTGTGTGTGTGGCCATGCTTATTTTCGTCTCCCTCCCTTCCCTCTTTTTCTCCCTCCCTCCCCCTACTTTTTCCTTCTTCCTTCTTTCTTTCTTTCCTTCTTTCTCTCTTCCTTTTATCTTTTTTGTGCATATCAACACAACAGACTTGACCCTTCCAGCTCTGCCTCTCTTTGACTTCATTTACTATAACTCTGCCCCTGTAGGGTCTAATGTGGCCATGATTACTATTTTCTCTCTCTCTCTCTCTCTCTCTCTCTCTCTCTCTCTCTCTCTCTCTCTCTCTCTCTCTCCCCCTTATTGTCATCATTTATTTCAGTATTTTAATACATTTCTCTTTGATTACTGTAAAAAACCAATGACTTTCCTCTACATTTTTTAGAACTAGAGTTTACCCTGCATAGAACTCATTCATTCATTCAAGAAACATCTACTTTCCAACAGGTATCATGTGCTGGCCTAGATGCTAGTGATCTGACATTGAAAATGGAATAAGGGACCTAACTTAGGGAACATCTCGTCTTTTAGAAAGACAGAGTTTTGACAGCTGAAGTTCAGGGAGCCTCATGTGAACAGAGTAGGGTTGTTTAATCTGGTCAGGGATGGCAGGAAACACTTCCTAAAGATGCTGATTTCTAAGCATAATCACTAAAAGATGAAGAGGATTTAGGCAGAAAGAATACTGTTGGCAGGATAATTGCAAAAAGGACCAGAAATGATGGGGAATGGATAAGGAAAATTCTATTTGGCTTGAACTGAGAACTTCCCTGTTTTGGGGTGGGGTAAGCAGAGTAAGTGTGTAGAGAGCCGAGGAAGGCCGCCAGCAGCCATCTGACAATCTGGATGTCATCTGAAGGCACTGAACAGTGATGGGGCCCTGTGGGTAGAAGTGGCAACTCAAGAGACCCCGGGACAACAGAACTGTTCTTTGTGCTGATAGCTGGACTTCAGTTGTGCACTTGTGCTATCAGTTTACAAGATATTATCATTAGGGGAAACTAAGTATCACCGGGGAGCAGGTATTTAGACTGCAGCGTTGTCCGCAACACAGATTAGGTGTGTGTTAGGCAGCCTCTGGGAGGGCATTTGCTTCTTTTCATCTGCTGCTGAAACAGCTGGCCCTCTATCCTGTCCTTGGAGTCAACTAACTACAAATGGAAAAAAATTATGTCAGTATTGAACATGTACAGACTTTCCTTTGACTTGTCATTTTCTCCTAAATTTTATAGCAACTATTGACCTAGCAATTACTCATAATAGGAGTTACAAGTAAGTAGTCTTGAGGGCAGCTTAAAGTATATAGAAAGTATTTACAAGGGCATATGTAAATACTGTGCTGTTTTTATACTTGGGACTTGAGTAGCTGTGGATTAGGGTAGTAAGGTGGGGACCCTAGAATCAGATCACTGCTGTTATCTACAGACCATATACACAGATGACTGTACTTATCCCTGTGTGGTCTCTTTCCACAATGAATGGGGCTTTTTTGTGTGACTAGTTGAATATGACAGAAATGACTGTGAGACTCAAGGCTGGGTCATCAGGGCATTGTGACTTTTGCTTTTCTTCCTGAATCATTTTCTTTTAGGGGTGCCTGTGGGATGGCATAAGGAACCTCGTGAAGAAACTCACCTGTGCAGGATCTTGATCATCTTGCTAATAGCCAGCACCAAGGTGCCAGATGTGAAGGCAAGCCCCCTTGTAAGGAAGTGATCCTTTCAGCCCGGTCAAAGTTCTAAAATAATTGCAATTCCAAAGGATACCTGACATCTTATGAGAGACTGTGATTCAGAATCAGCCAAACTGAAACATAGAAATCAATAGTTTCTAAATAATAAGATTTTGGAGATTTGTCATGGACAAGCTGTGTAGCCATGAGCAGGATTCACATGGACAAGAAGATAACACGATCTACTTTCTAGAATTATTAAGTGAGGAACACATACCAACAGGTAACAAATGATATATGGTTGTTAAATATTGATTATCAGTATTATTTTTTGTGTGCACCTGTCTACACTGTATTCAGCTCTTTCTAGAGCTCTAACTCCCAAATCTGGTGTAGGAACCCAGTTCTACCCAGCCCTTTGATAATATGCTATGACCCCAGCAGCTCATTCCTTGGAATTCATTTTTTGTACTAGATACGAATCACAATTACTTTTCTGAAGAAAATATGAGCTATCCCTAAAGATATTACAGTATAATACTCTGTTGTTGTGTTTTGTTTTGTTTTTCCTAAGAGCAATTTATGCACAATGACCTCTAGTTCTTTGTTTTACTCTATGGGTTTTGTTTCTCTTCTGTTTACTAAATGTTTGTTTTCTCAAACAAAAGAACATCCAGTTTTTTTGTGCTCACCCCTGATATGTGCACCCTAAGTTTCAAGGGTTTGATGTGGAAAGGGAAGATGAGAGCCCTTCACCACTGGAGAGTGTTAGGAGAGGTGGTTATTTTCCATTGCTTCATTTTCAGAGGTAGATGCTGAGCAGCTGCGTGGTTGACAGAGAGTGTAAAGGTCTTAGCTGCAACCTCTCATCTTAGAGATGAAACTTCAGTATCTCCCCTCGCTGGTAGCTATCGGCTATCACAGCTAGAGCGGATGTTCCTTTTGCCCTCCTACCTTGTGCCTCACGCTTGCTCGTGCTTTCATTACCCAGCTGTGACTGCATGCGAGGGGTTTCTACTTGTGACTCACTTCCGTTAGTTCTGTGCTCCTTGAACATTTTTGTTTGTCTGGAAAGACAGAAAGTGCTGACAGCTCGCTCTCTCTTTTCTCCACACAGGAGTAACTCATATGAGGCTTTCCTGTTCTACATCAAGTATATTTTGAAGACTTTGTTGCTCATGTGTTTCTAGACCAATATGCAGTGGTGGTGGAAAATTTCCTGGACATGGCATACTGTGTCACTTGGGGAATTTTCCTTCCATTTTGAACACTAAAGGGAAAGGTGATTTGTCTGAATGACCCAGAGAGATCCACGTTTCGTCTGCCAACTCTAGGGCAGACTCTGAAGGTGGCTGATAGATCCTCCATCGGGTGCTTCCACTTGCTATGTAAAGACATCAATGTAGTTATCAAGCTCTAAATGGGATGGCTATAGAGGGACTGTAAGGAAATGCCTCCTGTACAAACTAGCAGGAACTTCTGTTTCCCAGGGTCTCAGTCTGCATTTGGCTCAAAAGATTCCACCCCGCCCCCGCAGGAAAAAAGGTGGGCTTTTGATGTGTTTGCCAAGATGGGAGAGAAGAAACATTTAGATTGTCCTTCAATGGTCAGATCTGCCTTGATAATCTAGATTTGCCTGGACACAGGAAAGCAGCAAATGTAAGAGGCAATAAAACAAATTGGCAACAGAAGTCCATGCCTTGCCTCCCCTTTGTGGCATTATTATTTAAAGTTCAAATGTCTTTGATACGATTAAACTAATCCTTTTAGGATACTGCCACATTTGAAGAATGACAAAAGCAAGCAGAACGAGCTGAGAGAAATACACAAGTGGATCAGGGAGGTGACAGCTGTACACTGAGATCAGGAGAGTAACGTGTCAGTTTCCAGTCCATCAAGTGTAATCCAGATGGAGACAAGCTTCTGTTTGCCTCCCAAAGATGCTATGGTTTTGCTCTGTCTGGTGCATTTTGGGTCACATCTGTTGACTGTATTCTCATCTTCATGAGATCTGCATTGACTGATGGTTTCAACCCATGATTACCTAAGTCTGTGTCTCTTACTGCTCCCCCAGGAAGTGTCCAGGAGAACATATTATCTCTGAATGTGGGTGTCTTGATCCTGTTAATCAGTAGATGGTGCCCACATTCAGGCAGCCTGTATGTTTCAGGCCAAGACATTGGATCTATTTCTAATATCCTGTAAGACTTACTGGCTCAGTAACAAAAGTTTTGATAAAATAAGACCTTAAGCGTACTTTGTCAATATCAAACTGTTTTGAAAAGCCGCTCACAATAAAGAGCATTCTTTTTTTCCTCTTTGACTTTGGCCTGTTCTATACGTTAGTTGATCTCATGATGAAATGATTAAAAAAACATTGTTTCGGCCCTTCAAATTTGGCTAGTGTCTACATAAGGATTTAAGTTTCATCATGCCTGCCTATGTTCCAGCCTAGGAAGGTCTTTTGCATTTCATTCATTGCTAATGTTTCATGTCTGTGTATTGACTGTAACCCTTGATTTCTTTTGTAGACATATGTAACTGAAGGCATGCAACATTTTGCAAATGTTGGCTCATGGTTTTATTTCATAAGGTCTTATTTGGTCTGTTGACCAAGTTTTGATTACTTCCATATTGCTCTTAATTGCCTTAATATCCCCAGAAGACTTTCTTATTTTGTGCATCCCTTTATCTTTGCTTCTTTTATCTCTTGCTAGGAGAGTACAAAATTGCTGACATATTCAATGGATTTAAGTCCTGAGTGTTGCAGAAGAGTTTTAAAATCTGTTTTAATTTTCTGTACTCAGTTGAGGGCCATTACACATTCTGTACAGTTAATCTGTTTTTAATCATATCTGTAAATGCTAAAGTTATACATGAGAGAGATGGTACATAAAGTGAAACTAGACTTTAGCATTTATAAAATTAAATTCTTACTTTGTTCTACCTACAAGTTTTATTCTTCTCTATTTGTATAGGCTTGAGTTACAATAGAATTTATATGCAAAGAGTTTGTGAAACTCCACTGAGAAAGCTTAAGCTTACCCTGTTTAACATGTGCATTAATTATTACTCATCCCTTGGTGCCACAGGAAGGACTGATGAGCATAAAGTTACTGTTCATATTTCATAACATAACAGCTAGAATATATTCAGCTGCATAAAAGTAATAATTTCATTAACAGTGGTATTGGCCCTAGACAGAGGCTTGCTGAGAGTTCCAGAAAATCCAGGCGCCTTCCATCCTTTAAGTTCTTTCCTTGGGTTATCTGCATTCTGTCCCTTATAGTCACACCCCCAAAGGCAGCACCTCACACTGTCTCCTGCTCCTTATCTTTCTTATAAGGCCCAGCAGTCTTCCCCTTGGGTCTTACCTAGGAGAGAATTAAGCCATAGGGTCACCCTTAGGCCAGATATTTTCCCTAAGGCAAGAACTCCTCATAACTGGCTTAAGCTAACCACAATTATCCTGTTTCTCCTTTTACAAGACTTTAACAAGAGGCTTTGTCAGCAAACAGCAAGAAGACTGGATGGGAAAATGAGGGACTTGGAGAGAGAACCACTAGCTACAAACTATTCAACGTCAAGTCATATTCAGTGCTTTTTAACATTGTCTTTTGACTCATGAAGTCAGCTAAAATGTTCCCAAGCATTGCCTGTTTATACATTCTCCCTTGCATTCAAAAATAGCGTTATTTTATTATAATATTTTCCTCAAGTATAATGGACAATATAAAATACAGTATTGTATGCATGTAAAAGGGGAAACAGCCATGTGTAGAAATAGAGGAAAATTTTTAAAAGAGCAAAGAGGGAAAGGACAGACTCAGTTGTTAAGGATTTCATTTGCAAAACCTTTTCTGTAGAACAAATGCACTGCCTCATGTTTTGGCCCAACGATGGCAAATTATTTCCTCAGAATCACTCTCTAGAGCTTAGTGGGTGAAGGGTTGCCATCAGTAGCACATAATTCTGCTGCAGCATCTAGCCAGTTAGGTAAATGAATAAATGTGGTTGTGGAAAGTTTGTATCTTCCAGTCATTTATCTTCTGATTCTTCTCCCTGGCCCTTATTTCTGAGTTAGAATGAAAGTGGACAGGTAGAGTGTACGATAGCAACACTAATTCCTAAGCAGCTTCTAGTTGACAATGAACTCTTAGCTGCCAACTCAAAACTGGCAAAAAAGTATGACCCAAGGGTACTCTTTCTGACTTTACAATTTAAAGGAAGTAGAACTATTTTTCTCAGGATTCTCTGGGGTACAAGTGATAGGAATTCATTCTAGATTCACTGAAGCAAAACATAGGCTTTAGGAGTAAGTACTGAAATGACACAGACTCCAGGGGAGAGTGTATCAACCAAATCTCATGGTAACCAAAGCCATGGGCCAGGGTCTGGGGTTCTTGAAGCCTTCGTGTTCCATGTCTACTTAACACTTCCTTAGCCCAGTGATCCCTGTGTGGCATATGATCTCTGTATCATATTTTTGCAGCAATGTGCAAACATCCTGCTTTCCAGTAAAATTTTGAAATATCTCAAGAAAAGGCTCATATTTTTCTGACTGGGGGCAGAAACTATCACCTGCCCATGGGAAGAGGAAGAAAAAGTACCAATGCAGTAGGATAAGAGGTCATAGGACTTACCGAAGCTAGGATTATGGTTTTTAGCCATGATTAGGAACAATGATGTTCTTTGACTTATTTATGGTGGGGCTATATCCTGATAAATCCATCATGAATGGAAAACATCTCAAATTGGAAATGCATTTAATACACTAGCCTCCCGAATGTCATGGATTAACAACCCAGCACACTGTGTTACCATCATGACTAGTTGAATGATGGGCGCTGACACTCGATGCTGCCATCCTGCCTCACCAGAGTAATCTACTACAAATCACTAGCCCTGGGAAAAGGCCAAATTCAAACATCAAACAATGGCTTCTGTAGAATGCCTGCTGCTCTTGTATACCATTATGACATCATACAAATATAAGTCAAACCATTGTACACTGGGAACTGTCTGTACTAGGATAAATTAGACCCTCGCCGCCACCAACTCTCATTGGAAACCATGGATGAGAAGCAATATTTCTAGAAGAAAAGGGTTTTTCTCAGTGGGAAATGTCCGTTACAACACAGACTTCACTGTCTGAGTTCCCGATTTAGTAGTGTGGCAGACCCCTGATAAGACAGGCTAGTGGCTAATACCTGCCTGTGGCTTGGCATGGGCTGGCATGGTGACTCTCTGGGGTATGCAGTCCCAAAAGTCTCTGGCCTTACATAAGCATGCTAAGATCCTAAAACTACTCCCTAGAGTGCCATGGGCCCCTTTCCAACTGCATGTCCCTAGCTCATTCTCACCAAACTCACTGTGGTCCATGCATGTTTATCTACTCTATTACTAAAGCACTCTAGGGAACCGTACAAAAGACAAGCTCCTGCTTCTCAATGAGAGTTTCATAGAGAAACAGGAAATAATGAAGCAAACCAGAGAACAGATAATCTAATAACCACTTATGATAAATACCATGAAGGAAATAAACAGTACACTATGAACGAGAATGTTTATGAAAGATGTGTGTGGATTGATTTGCCTCTCATTGTCTTTACAGAATTCTTCACAGTTCTCCTTGAATGCTTTTGGTGCTAGGCTCTCTCTCTGATCCACCTCTCTCTAGATTTGCTTTCTTCTTTTCATGTCTATGACAGAGAAACCTTCGGGCCAAGTAATTAAAGCAGCTTCCATTCTCTCAATCTCTCTCCTTACTCTGCCAGCTTCTCCTTATTTATCTCCTACTTGACTATTATTTCTCTTGCTATATGTGAAAATGAAATGATTGATCTTATGCAAACCTCCTCCCACGTGACCTGTGTTTAAGAGAAGGCACAGACCCCTGTTGGAAGACAGCTGGTTTTGGAGAAGGATAATTTTGGGAGAAATCTTCCTTCCAATTTTCATGTTGCCAAAGCAACAACTTAATTCAACATTTCTAAATAGACATGAAATGTATTAGTGTAAGGCAGTCCTGATTTTTGCATTTGTATACATATTCCATTCTTTGTATCACACAGACATGCTTATAAACAAACATAGTCATCCGAATCCCTCAATGAATAACAGAAGGCAAGTAATGGTCCCAAAGAAACATCGGTGTCATCTGGATTCGAGCATTTTCTCTGATCCCTACCCTCCCAGGCACATGAATGCTAGGCTGTGCATGCTCCACATGTAACTGAAGTCCAGGATGTGCACCAAGCTCTTCATGTCTCAACTGCCATGTTTTCGCTCAGGGTGAATTGATCTTGCCTCATTTCCAAGCTGGCCTGCTATCTGCAGTGATGGAAATCGGTGACCACAATCTTGGTGGGGCTTCCCAGAATCCAAGCTGTACTGATCTAAGTTATGAAGCTGAAAGAAGTTTGTGGCTTGGCAAGGTGACATTTTATTTTAAATATGCTAGCAGTGTTTATAAGGCACATTTAATACTTTTTACAACTTTTTAAAAATCGATGAAAATTACTTGTTAATAAAATGTCTTCCAGGAAAATTGTTTTGAAAGTTGTGTCCAACATAAAAGCAAATAATTAGATTCTTAGACTAATACACACCAATGGCTCAGAGCGTGAACCTCTGCTAACAGTTCCCTTCTCTGCCTTGTTTTTTTCAGGCTATTATGTAATATGGTTTTCTTTTATAGTCTCCTCCTGTTTCCTGTGTTTGTGTGTGTGTGTGTGTGTGTGTGTGTGTGTGTGTCTGTGTCTGTGTCTGTGTCTGTGTCTGTGTGTGAAGCTCAATTTTAATTAATGAGGCTGCTTTATTGGACTACAGTTTCCAGAAATCCCTACACTCTGTTTCTTGGGTCTGTCTTAGGGATTTCGGAATCATATATTAAAGGGTGAAAATGGAGAGAATTTCCAGCATGTTCACGATGTGAACTGAAATGGGTGAAGTAAGATGCAGCAATACTTAATGGTTGGGCAGAAAGACAGAACGCAAGAAAGGACCAGAGACAAAGCAAACAGTGGCAGGAAGCGGTTGCAGGTGGATACTCAAGCGATAAGCATCTGGCCAGTTTGCTAAAAGAAGAGCAGAAACATGGAGGATTGAAGAAAAGGCGAAGAAAAGAAAGGTAGAGGATTGAAGAAAAGCCTGGAGCAACACTAGCTGGGACTAGAAACAAGGCTCTCTCCATCATCCTGCGGAGAATCAGAATGTTCAGCTGAGGAGTTCTGCTTCGAACAGCCACGTTAAGAACAGCTTCTACTTCTCAGACCGTCGTGTGTTAGATTGGTTTGCCGGCTGCCTGTGGGTAAATCTGAACCAGTGCTGTCCCCAGGCCACCATCATAATAGTTCATTAAGTCTTTTAAGTGGCTAAACCACTAAGAGGTGACTTTGTACATTTGCTTTTCTAAAGGAGTTTAGAAACCTTTAGCAATGCTCTTTTGCCAAAACCCTATTCCTTGTGAAAAATGTCACATTTTCCCATCTGAATACAGTGCTTACAAAAGCACACTCATTTCTTGCTTCTTGAGGTGATAAACAATAGTTGTTGAACTGCAAATCTCTCTGAATTACAGAAGTTCTCTGTTAACCCAGGGGAAATTTTAACAGATTTTTAAGCTCTCTCTTAACTCTATTTTGCTTCCGCTGGTAAATAGATAAGTAGAATTAGCCTTACAATCAGAACAAACACTTCGTGTGATCTTTGGGAAGTATCAGATGCTAACCACACTGAACCTTCACTGATTATAGAAGGTGCCAGACACTCATCTACCAAAAGCTTTTGTCTATACTACAAACTTTGCCTTGAAAGTTTCTCCAGTGAGCAAATCCCTGTGTTCCCCCTGTTGTCTGAAAGGCAAGCACCTCCTGTTTAGACGCCCCGATGGGATGGTCATTCCTGACAATAACCTCTCTTTTGTCATTCAGGACTAAGTGTTCCTGCTCCTCTGCAAGTCTGTTGATGGCGTCTCCACTACAAAGTCAGCACACCCATCTGCACTTAGGGAGAGTATGCCTTTATCAGCTCTACTTTAACTCCGCAGAACTGGTGTGGGCTTTATTATTATCTATACCGCTCATCCTTAGATCACCAAGGGCAGGTAAGGGGGGGCTCTCCTCATATTTATTTAGTGAAAAATCAATGATCTGCTTTTTCCTAGACCTATATTCCCTCAGGATACCATTTCACCTTTACAGCTTTATGTTTCGATGGTTTTAACAGTAAGGAGGCTGTCTTTGGAATATAGAATTCCAAACTTTACGATGAATCTGAAATTATTGCTAGTTCCAAATTTTTCAGGCGCTTTCTGTAAGCACCAAATCCATGTTGACTATTTTTTAAGTGTTGCCTCCAAGTTTTATTGCGTTAGCAGTTGAAGCATATAAATATGTACTAACATGGCTTCAACTTTCACAACTGACGGCATCATTTCTTTTGTGTGTCCATCGAAGTGTTCACTGCAAGAGCAATTCTGGTAGACGTTTGAGATAAAGACGGTGAGTTTGAAACTACAAAATGAGTTACTTATTATTTTTATTTTATGTGTACAAGTATATTGCCTGCATGTAGGTAGGTACACTCATGTTGTCCAATGACCTTGGAGGTCAGAAGAGGGGGTCAGATCTCCTGGAACTGGAGTTGTAGATGGTTATTAGCCATCATGTGGGTGCTAAGAGTCAAACCTGGGCCTTCTGCAAGAGCAGCCAGTGCTCTTAACCACTTACCCATCTCTCCAGCCCCCAAACTACAACATGAGTTAAAGCATATGGGAAAGTTGGCTATTTTGGGTGCTGTTTTCTAATCAAACACTTATTTAATCATTTTATTTCTCAAAACATACAGTCAATACCTTTCGTTGTTCTTATCCCATCCCCTGGGTATTTTATATTCATTTTCTGAAAATCTTCAGCATGAAATTGTTGGGGATCCTCTGGGTAGGATCGCAATGGAAATAATGGTAAGTTCATGTGCATACTAGCCAGGTTGTGGGACATTCTCAGATATCACATGATGGAATGAAAATGCACAAATTCTATGTATGGAGTCTATAATATCATGTGATAGTATAAATATTTTCTCTTTCTGTACTCCTAAACATGAAATTCTGTAGTTATTAATGAAACAAAATTTTAAAAAGCTATACTTAGGATACTAATTTATATTAATAGAATTCATGATTACTTTAATCTGAGTCTAAACATGAAGAATACATGAACTGAACTTTCTCAAAACATAAGAGGAAGTGAGGGCAATATTATATAGCAAACTATCTGTAAAGACAGATACAATTATTTCATGATATGTAGGTAGCAAGTCTTTATTGCATATTATTCTTTCTTTTTTGTTGTTGTTTTTGTAGTTTGGTTTTTTATTTTGATTGATTTATTTATTTTGATTTATTTATTTGTATTTTATGTATATAAGTGTTATGCCTGCATGTATGTAAGTACACCCATGTCGTGCAATGTCCATGGAGGTAGAAGAGGGCGTCAGATCCTGTGGAGCTGGAATTATGGACAGTTGTTAGCTGCCATGTGGGTGCTGGAAATCAAACCCAGGTCTTCTACGTGAGCAGCTCATGCTCTTAACGGCTAAGCCATCTCTCCAGCCCTACAGCTAGTTTTTTAAACTCCTTCAGAATTTGAAAAGCCTTCTCAGCTTGAGGATAAGATGGAACAGTACAGCACCATCCTTGGCCTGTGGGCCAGAGTTTGATGATGTGTGTTCCATGGGAAAAGAAGACCGAGAGATACAGCCACAAATCAAGCTGGTGAACCTTGATTATGTGAACGAAAGTTCCCAGAAAAACTACATCTTAAAACTGAGCATTCTGCAAAGACTGATCAACTGTTCACAATTTCAGTGAATGTGGAGAGTTTGGAATGTTGCAGGTCAGCCTGGTTTTCATTTATCTTGGCCTCTTTAGCCCCCTCAATAGCCACTCCTGTCCACCTTTGCTTCTGACTTAACATCCTGTGACTGACAGATAAAAACCTTTTGGAATGTATTAACCTAGCAGACCACCAGCTTCTACCAACCAAAAGGCCGAGTGTCATCAGAAAACATCTGAGGCCTGTAGCTGAAATTTCTCTTTTGCTGTAACCTCCTACTTACTGTTTCCATCAATATATTTGAGAAGGGTCTTGATTTATGACTTTTCTTTGTTCTGTTACTATAAAACTTCATGAAACTGTTACCATGATGGAACACGGAATTTGGGGTAACTTGTGTTCCCGGGCCATGGTCACTCATACTTGGGTCCAGAATATACTATGTCTTATCCCCTTTGAGGTGAGAGGTATACTTTTGAGTTGACAATTACATTCTATATTGAAAAGCCAAACAACTACTAAGCTATATGGGAAATAACAGGGCATATTTAAATGCGGTCTGTATATTAGGAGATGTCTCCCGGTGTTGAGGTTGTACAGGAAAGCATCTTTCTTTGGTGATGCCTGTTGAGATACTCTGAAGTGAAACATCACGATGTTCAACTTGATTTAAAATATTACAGGGAAAAAATAGAAATAAAACTAATTGTTCTTAAATTTTTTTTACATTTATGCATTTATTTATTTGTGTGTATGTGGTGTGCACATGTGGAGGTCAGAGGACAACTTGAGGGAGTCGTTCAGTTCCCTCCTTCCAGCATGTGGGCAGAGGGGATTAAGCCCAGGTTGTCAGGATTGGTAGCAGGAGCCTTCACCTGCTGCTGGCACATCTTATTAGTCCTCAAATGCTGTTCTTAAAGGACTGAATGAAAGTACATTAAATTAATTCATTCTTTTGCAAATATACTGGGAAAGATGAAAGATCTTAAAACTCAATTACCAGATTCCATACAAGAATGGATAAAATCAAGCCTCTGCAACACTGTCTAGATTTGAAATACTAGTATTTTCAGATTTGAGTCATGTGAGAGTAGTCTGTAAAGGAAAATTGATTAGCTTTAGAGGAAAAAGGAGATATGAAGGGAAATGAGGATAAATTAGTTTTTGTGTTTCAAATAAGAATATGGGATCTTTAAAGCACCGTGGAAACTGTTACTCAGATCTGCTCATTTTCCAATAAAAAAGCAGGCTTTGCTCTGTGCCCAGAGTTATCAAACATTTAGTGTAAGAGTGGAAACTACAACACAGGCCCTTTCTGCTGTGCTACAACTGCTTAGTAAAATTCAATGTTATGTATTTAGTCACGGCCTCATTTACCTAAATTTGTCAGGTTAGATTTCTTACCAATCCCTTCAATCATGACAAAATGTTCAAATGATTTGTCTTCTAATTGGGTGTTTTGTTATGTTGATAATGAGAATAAATAAGAAGTTGAACTATTTACTAATTTGCTGAAAGTTATCTAGTAATCTCAGGTTGTTTGTGCAAACATTTGGGTGTATGTGTGTCCTTAAATATCTAGCCATTTGCGTCTCAAACAAAATACAACAGATCAACTTCAGCAGGAGTCAACATTGTGAGGACAGAGGGAGACTTGGTTTTGGTTTGTTTGTTTATTTGTTTGTAATTTATATTGGAAAACACAAAAGTATGCAGAACAGAGATCTATCTCCAACGTTTAATTATATTGGAATGGTTTCTCTCCTATCACAAGTTTCCTCTCATGTTCTAATAAAAGTACAACATGATGGCCCTGGGCGGATGATTAAATGTAGTACATTCAAAGCTAAGGAGAGTGGGTGGTCAGATCCACAGGTGTAAGGCACAGAGGGTCCACGTGGCGAGAGACTGAGCGCAGAGAGGATGAAGGGTGGAGGGTGCGTTCTCCTCTCTAGAGACCACAGGAAGAGTTTCATGACTGACTTTGAAAGAGAGAACGAGGAACCAGGTGTTTTGAAGATCCCGTGTGCTTGATAGAGATGAATTTTGTCCGTTTTTAATTCAAAATTACTCCATTAAAAATGAATTGCTGGGATGCGTATGTTGATAATACCATCAAATCTCTAATGGCTGGAATTGTTGAAGTGCCAATTAGCTTATAGTGGAGTCTGACATCCAAGGACTTCTCTATTAAAAAGAGGTCACTCTGCGATCTGTTCTGCAGATGGCTTTGATGTCTTCACAGAAAGGTGTCTTTTCAATGTAAAAAGAATGGAGCAGTGGTTGCCCATGGCTACCTTCCTCGTGAGAATGTGCTAGAATATTTTATTGTTGGGTTGGTATTGAAGTCTGCTGTCAAATGATTTTTATGAATGCTATTTCCTGGGAGGCTCAGAGAACTGAGAATTGCATGTCATGGGGCCGTGATCCCAGGGAGCAGAAATCAAATAAATAAAAGGCTTGGGGAATTATGGTCTATGGGATATATTTTCTTCTCAAAATGAGTCCATAGTTCACTTTGATGGTGAGTTTAAATGGATCATACGAGAACAGAAAAATACGTCTATCTTTAAGTGATAACAAAGTTTCATTTAAGAATTTTCCCCATAAAAATAACATCTGAGGTCAAGAGAAAAAAATAAAACAAAATGAGAGAATAGTTCCAATGCATAAAGAGGTGCCTATGGTAGAAAGGCGCTTTTGGTTTCAGGTTATTCATTTTTGGGAAATGGAAAAGGATAATTTAGAGTTTACTTTCCGTAAGGGTATATGTTTGAGGTTCTTTTTCAATAGCCATATTTAAAAGGGTTTCTTCTTCAGGAAAATCAGGCTATTTGAAGGGGGAAGAACCAGAAATAGGCTGCCTACAGCTGTAGGAAGGGAACCAGCTTTAGCTGGAAGCAGACTAGAAGAAACTCCTGTTTATGTTCTAGGGCAGTACAGTCCTCTACCTTAGTAGAATAATGATTTGATTCCCTCACAGGCCCCACAGAAATTCTGAACAAATGCTCCACAGATCCAGCTCAAGGCAATGACATCACTACAACTCAAGCAATTTGGGGGACTTTTTTGATATTGGGTTGCACTGTGTAGCCCGGGCTGACCCGGAACTTGCTATGTACGTCAGACTGGCCACAAACTCACAGAGATCTGCATGCTTCTGCCTCCCCAGTGCTGGGATTAAATCCGTGTGTCATCACATGGGACTTGAGTCAAGCTATTTCAAGGAGATACATTGTAGAATACACTGAGAGAGGAAGAACTAACAAAAGCTTCTTATTCAATCAGGAGACCCCAGACGTCCCTCAGCTACTTCTGTTCTGCAGACTGCTAGACTGCTCATTCCATTGTTAATAATGATTTGGATAACTGTGTGCAAAATGAGTAAAACTTTAAATAACGGGACCATTTGTACTCATGAGCAGTACCCTTCATATTGTAATCCCAACATAATCAACGTAACAGCCTTCAATCTTTAGTATAAAAAAAATTCTAGAATGTTTTCCTACCTCGAGTGTGACAAGAGTCAAATGATATATTTCATGAGAGGACACTCTTAATATTCTGTTCAGAGTTGAGAAAATTTAATCAGTCCCAAACACTAAACAAGCTCCAATGTGTGTTTTCAATGAGTCTTTGATTATATAGTTTCTGTCTGACTGAGTAGTTTTTCTAAAAGTCTACAGTTAAAATGAGGTGAATAATAGCAAACAAACATTACGTGTGATAACACTGAGTGTGCTATTTAAGTGAATCAGGACTATTGTGGTGGAGATAGTAAATGAGGGTAGTACTGGAATATACAAGTTAATGTAATTCTTTATGACCTTTTAAAGAAGACAGTCTTATAGAATGCATTCTAAATTCAGATTGTGGGTCTCTGACCAGAATACAAGGTCTCTACTGATAGAGGAAGCTTATGGCTCTCCTGCAAGTTCTGGTTTTTATTTCTGAACTTTAAACTCCTCCCTTTTTCTGTCCTCCTAAATCTAACATGCACCCTCAAAAATAAGAATAAGGAAAACGAATAGTTTAGGAATAATGACCCGATGAGGTCATAATGCAAAAACAATGACTCTTCAGCTCCTCTCCCTGCTGTAGCTCTGTGGAGTAATTTGCTTCCCATTAAAAGTGAGGCTAAGCATGTGCCCAAGGCTAATACCAATTCTTTTTAGTAATCTGGACTGACCACCACAGCAGCATTGTACTTCAAAGCAGAGATGACATGGCTTCTCTTTTCTATGTTGCCATTGGGTACTGATCAAATTTTAAATGTAAATGACCCCAGGCTCAGAGCTGTTTTAAGGTGACAAGGAATTTTTAAGCTCTCTTAAATTCTTTTGGCAGTGAGTAGGGATCCAGCCTTTTGTGACTGTGATTTTGGCCCCCTCTCCTCTGGGTCAGTTTCAGAAGCGGAAAGAGAAGAGAGGTGATCAGCCTTGTTGCATAAGGCAGCCTGGGACACAGATGCTTTGCTCAACTTGTCAACAAGGATTCCCCAAAAGGCCTTGAAGGAGGCTGGGGTGACAGTCTATCTTCCAACTGGATGAGCTGAGCTCATTTAGAGAATAAAAATGTAGGTAGAAGAAAACTTCCTTCTAAGTCAGAGACAGATGAATACAACGGATGCTAGAGAAAGTTCTCCCTCCTTGACTTGTTCATTTTCAAAGATCCTCAAAATCAAAGATGACACAAAAATATTTAAAGGAATATCAAGTAATTATGCCAATAATCTTCCTGTCTATCCAGTTCACAGCTCAGCAAAACTGTGATACCAGGTTTGAGACGCAAGTTGTGATTTATTAAAGTAGTTCCCAAAAGATCCATTGAGTGAGAGATGTGACAACATATAAAAAATTGTATTTATTAACAGAGTAACATGATGTATTCATACATGCATGTGTTGTATGAAGTACACTTAAATCAGTTTAAACACACATTTTTTCAAACACTTCTCATAGCACCAATATAGTCTGACTTCTACTATAGATAAATTTTCTCAAACTACTGAAACTCAAACTTACATCTCACTCATGTCTTCCCTCTCTTACCTCATCACCTAGTTGCAAAGTTTCTATTCCTTGTTCTATTTAAAAATGATCAAAATATCCGATTTGTGAAAGAATGCAGCAGAGAATGAAGGGCTTGACTCTCCCTGGCCCTCTATTTACTTAGTCAAGAGTAGTGTTATCAGTTCTGTCTCTTAAGAGTCCATCCTTTCCTCTCTGTTCTCATTACCACTGGTGTTTTAATCTGGGTCTCAAGCACTGTTGGCCTGTGCTTGTGCCACAGCCTCCTTCATGTTTGCATACTTTGAATTTACCTCCTAGCACAGTTTGTTTTCCAAAACCACACATCTAACAACCATAGTTTTCTAATGAGATCATTCGAATGTTTTTCTTCATCATCATAGAAAATAAACTCTTGGTCTAGCAAGATGGCTCAGTGGGTAAAGATGCTTGCTGCCAAGTCTGATGACTTGACTTTGATCCCAGAGACCGACACAGTAGAAGGAGAGAACTGACTTCCAGAAGTTGCCCTCTGACCTCCACACATGTGCCCCAGTGTGCATGAGTCCCACCCACCCTCCATCTCACACACACACACACCATAGTTTAAAACCTTTTAGAAAAGAAAATCAAGTATTAATTTTTGAATTTCGTTGAGTTGCTAGCTTGCTAAGTAGTCCAGACCATCTTTGAATCCTTGATCATCGTGCTGCAGGTTACTGAGAACTGTGATTATAGATATGTCCCTATGTCACGCAAATCTCAACCTTTATGCAAGTCCCTTAGGGTTTTGAATGCTCTGTCCTCAGCCCACAGTTCTCGCCATCTTCATCTCCCTCACCTCCTTGCCTCTGAGCCCACTTCTTACACTCCTGTTATGCTGAACACTACATCTTTTTTCCACTGGGTAGAAACACAGACTTTCTTCAGGAGGTGGGAATTGGGGCCAGACTTACATTTCAATCAATTCTCCTGTGATTCAGAGGATGCTGCATGGGGACCACACTCTGAGAATCACTCCTCTAAAGCAAGCTGGGTTTTCTACTTGGTGAAGCCTTGGACTGAACTCATATTACTTTCCTTTCTGGTTTTTTTTTTTTTTTTTGGCTTTTTGAGACAGGGTCTCCCTGTAGCCCCAGCTGACCTGGAACTCACTATGTAGACCAGGATGGCCTTGAACTCACAGAGATCTGCCTGCCTCTGCCTCCCGAGGGCTGGGATGAAAGGTGTGAACCACCATGCCCGTCTTCCTTTCTGTTTTTGCTAGAGCCTCTTTTCCTAAGGTTGAACATACACATTCTTCTAGATCTACAAACATTATTTACAGCCCACAAAGCTGGTTTGTTAATTTTTGTAGCTTCTTCCATTGATCTCCTTAAGGGTATGTTGTATTGATTTTTATATTCCCAGACAGCACAGTGAAGAGGAAATTATTCTCCTTGGACAAATGAATGAAAATTGGCAATATTGTCTCTGCATTCTTCACTGGGCCATTTTCCAGATGTAGAATTGTTCATCTATCTGTTAACACTGAAAGCTTTTGGTACATGTATTTCAGTGACCTTTTGATGACATTTCACAGCTCTTAACACCTCATCAAAGAGAATTTCAAAGCAACTCTAATCTTATATTCCAATGAACAAAAGAAGCGTACATGACAGATAGTCAGGAATCAGTGTGATGAAACTCAGTACAACACGAAATAAAAGACTTTAAGATGATTCTGCAAGTTTTATTGAGCCTTGTCTAATGTTATTTCTTAGATCAAGGTGTGGATACCTGATGAGAACTTACTAGTGAACTGGATAGCATCAGGCAAATGACCATACAGTCAAAATGCTCCTGGAGTTTTGAGGGTCGAATCCTGGGCTCTGGAAGTCCCAACAAGCTAAAGCTAGGCTGGTCAATTATCCCCATATGCCATTTAAAGAGGCAAGCAATAGTGAAAAGGAGAGAAAAGAGATTGTTCAATGTGGGTACAGTGGGAAAAGCTGAGAAGAGAAAAATAGAGGTCCAGTGGGTCCTTAGCTCCCAAGTCTGTCTTTGGGATCCTGACATAGGTTTAGGTTTAAATAGAGGGCTAGGAGTATACGTAAGTAAGCAATCCTGGTCAAGGTGTGGTCCCACCTATCACCGACCCATCATTATCTCAGCTCTAGTCTCTCCTGCGGGATAGTTGAGTAAGTTGTCAGAACTGAATGAAATTTCTTTCTGGTAGACATATTCCTCCTGTGACTGAAGCCAGAATGTCAGCTTTTCCCTTCCACAAGCGTGGGATTCCTAGGGAAATTTAATTCTTTAGGTTCATGTTTTCAATCATCTGTTGGTTAAAGGGAGAGGTACGGGTGTCTCTTTAGAGTGTCTGCTCTTTTGACAGGGTGATGATAAGATGAGGGTGTGGGATTTGTTAGCTGAGCTGTTTCCTCATCAACTGGTTGGTCTATCATTGTGTCCACACAATCTACAGGGCATACTATATCCATGTAGGTAAGAAAATGATTCTTAGGGATGGATGAACTGTTTTGCTGCCTTTACCGCATGGTCCAAAGTCACTGATTAAACCATTAAATGCCAACTAGGAGGTTGAAGCAAAAATCTTCTCCTTCTGATTGTGTACTTTACTGAAACTCTTGCTTAGATTTACAGGTCATTGTCAACACAAAGAGCAAGGCTCAGAGCTCTGAGAGGCACAAGTTCACAGCATGCTGACTGTCCAATGATGTTGGAGTGGGGTGGGTATGAGAGAGAGGACTGGGCAGGAAACCTGGTTCCATATTGTGAAAGGCCTTGAATGTCATGCCAAGGAGTCTAAATTTGATTTTGCAAGCATTTGGGAGCCACTGACCTAATTCCAGATTGGAAATTAGAGAAACAAGAAGCAGGGAGACTAATTATACAGCCACTGCAAAAGATTGGGACCCAAGCCAATTTAGAGCAATGAGGATGGTGAAGACTATTTGAGAGGAAGAATCTATAGGAGTTAATGACTATATTAATCAGGGCTCTACAAGAAAAAAGACTTGGTAAGGTCTCTTTTTCTCTGTGTGTGTGTGTGTGTGTGTGTGTGTGTGTGTGTGTGCATTCATTCTAAGGAACTGGCTCATTCAGTTATGAAGCTTAATGAAATCAAAATATGCAGGGTAGGACAGCAGGTTGGAGACCCAGGGATCAGTCTATGTTTTCATGTAAGCCTGAAGGTTGACTATTGGCAGAATTCTTTCTTGCCCCAGGGGAAGCCTGCCTTTTTAAACTGATGAATGAACTAACACTTCCATGGAGCACATCTGCTCTACTCAAAGTCTACCAAGCTAAATAGCAATACCATCCAAAACACAGAAGCATCTAGGCACTGTGGTTTCTTCAAGCTAACATGTAAAATTAACCATTATAGTTGGGTGTGGTGGTGCATACCTGTAGTCCCAGCACTTGGGAGGCAGAGGCAGGCAGATCTCTGTGAGTTCAAGGCCAGCCTGGTCTACATGGTGAATTCCAGGACAGCTGGGGCTACAGGGAGACCCTGTTTCAAAAAGACAAAAAAAAAAAAAAAAAAAAAAAAAAAAAAAAAAATAACCGTTAACATTAAACAACTGGATGGAGAGTCAAAGGATAAGAAATACAAGGTGAACGGTTTTATGGCTTTTCATTTAGATAGCTGAGTGAATGGCGATGCTTTTAAACTAAGAGTGTGTGCTGGTTAGTTTTAACTGTCAATTTGACACAACCGGGAATCATCTAGGAAGAGAGTGCTGAGGAGGAATTATCTAGATCAGGTTGGCCTGTGGGTATCTCGATGAGTGATTGTCTTGCTTGTTAATTGGTGTAGGAAGCCCTGTCCATTACTCGGGACACCAGCTTTTGGTGGGGGGGTCGCTCTGAACTGTGAAAGAGGGAAGAAAGCCAGCTGGGTACAAGCAGCAGCAAGTGAGTAGGAGCTGTCTGCTCTTGACTGTGATACGATGCTTTACCCTGCCTTGACTTCCCTCAAATGATGGGCTGTAACTTGGAATAATAAGCCAAACAAATCCTTTCTCCCTCTGCTGCTTTAGTAGAAATTAAACTGCGATAGAGAACGATCTTGAGGAAGGGGGAACACTTTGATTAGAAAAGATATTTTTCATTATTTAAGAAATATTTATAGATAATTATACCAAGAGCTAAGCAAAATGTGTCTTCTTTTTAATGTGTACATGAGAGAAAATTAATAAACAAAAGGAGAGAGACCATTATGTGATTATTCATGTGTTTCAGAAACAATGACACTGCTATTCTATACATAAACTAGGTATTTAGCTTCTTCAATCTAAATAAAATGAGCTGCTCATTAAAAAAAATCACATTATTTATTTATTGTTTGTTGGGGATGGGCATGTGTGTGCCAGTGGGTGTGGGAGGACAAACTTTAGGAGTCAGTTCTGTCCGTCTACCATGTGGGTTCTGAGCATCAAACTCAGGTTTGCAAGCTTTGGGTAAACACCAGTATCTGTTGAGCCATTTCGCTAGTCTCGTAGAATGACATTTTCTTAGAAATATACATCACTCCTAAATGACACCCAGAAGTTTGTAAAGAAATATTTCCAGGGTCCTGTCTATGTCTTTGCTTTGTTGGTTACTGTGACAAATGAGGAATGCTAAACAAACATCAGACAGATTTTTCCCTGGTGCAAAGGCGGTCTCTGGAGCCGTTGTTGCTTGGAGGGTACTAAGTGACACTGTCTTCTGCTACAGTGTGCTAAATGGCTCCACTGTGGCCTAAAACAGATAATGAAGCCCCCAAAGGATGTATGTTAGAACCAGGGAGTAAGTCGGGCACTGGTCTCAGTAGAGTCCATTATTCTCTAGGTAAACAATGTTTAAAAGATCTAGTAATGTCTACATAGGACTTCATTAAAGTTCATAAGGCTCCTTAATAAAGTTCACATTTAGAAAACAAGTTCAAGCCCCTTTAAAATATTTTAATTACAGCTGATAGAATTATACACGAATATTCTTGTTCATATACACAGGCATATTGAATCACAATTGTAGTGGCTTCTACCAGTTGATGTAATAATTTTGATTATTCATTCATGAATGGATACTGTGGACGTTTTAAAATCTGTTGTGAGGTTCTGAGTGTACAAGAGAGAAATATTGTCCATGGACCAAATCTATTTCCCTGCTAGTTTCTCAAATCAAGGTTTCTGGAAACACTGCCTGATTCTGTTGCATCTTAACTACTGGCTACCATTGCTGGCCTCTGTCAGGGATGAGTAGTTAACACTGAAAGAGGCCACATGGTCTGCAAAGCTTTTCCAGAAAAGTAGACTGATCTGTGCTACATACTTAGCTTCATGCCAATGTGAAAAGCTCAAATGCTCTAAAGGCAAAGCAGGAAGAGCAACTGTAAATGTTTTAGGCTGATCTCATGGACAGAAAGCTTGTGGGAGCTACAAAAGTTTGAATAGCCTAAGAAGAACGAGTTTGAATAGCCTAAGGAGAATGCAGCTGAGAACAACTCTAATTTTTTTTTTCCAGAGAAACACAAGCCCCTATGTGCTACTTTTTCAAATTTGGAAAGAAGCCAGATTTCCCATTCTTGAATCAAAGTTTCAAGTTCTGTGTCATTTTCAGAATAAACCAAAGAGGTCTGACCACTGCTTTATCACTTTTACTTTAAACAGCAATGACATATCTTTGTGAAATGATAGATAATAAGTGGATTGAAAAAAGGGGGCAGCTGACTCTGATTTTGGAGACGTTTGTTTGTCTCTATGCACAGGCCTCAGTGGACAGATTGAATCTGTGCAATGCAAAGAATGACAGACAGCACTGAAGGAATAAAGCACTAGGCACATCCATCAATTGCAGTATAAACCTCATCATTTCTAAGGGTCTGCTGTCTGAAGAGAGGAGGACAGAGACAGGGCAATACCTGCAGGAGGCTAAACAACAAAAAGTAGTAGAAAAAAAAAATACCTGCATTTACCTGAGCTGCCAAATCACAGCAGATGGTGAAATCTAAAGGGAGATAAACATTAAGGCCTGGAGAGTAAGCAATTCATCCTGTCAGCTTTCAAGGGCCTGTGCAGCTGAAAGATCAGCCCAAGAACTAGATAGAAGCTGCATTGCAGTGATGTTTGACAACAATCAAGCCCACCTATCAGATGAATGATGGAACCTACTGATGGGAGTGAGGTCCTTTAGCAATAGGAAGCATTCTTCCAAAGTAAATGGAGTTAAAGAGCAGGTGTAAGTAGTTAGAGAACATGGAGCATGTTCAAAGCCAAAACAAATTTGCAGACAAATGAAGAGATAACTCTCTTCAGTTAAAGTGCTAAAGAGTGAGATAGCCTCGTCCTGAGAAGGCATTTTAGGTAACTGGGTTGGTATTTCTGGATTTTAGTGTTTCTGATGCCATGGGCATCCTAAGTCACAGCTTGCGCACTGGCAAGAGACAGCGTTTACACAGCTGGTGCTGCAGGATGACTTTGAGAGACTGCCCCCACCTTCAGATGCCTCCTTCCTTTCATTGTGCCTTTGCTAATTGATTCCCTTTCTCATTTAGTATATAAATATCTATTTTGATAGGTGCCTTATTATGTGCCAGACACTGTCCTTAGTACTGGAAATAGCATAGTGAGCAAGATCATCTTTTCCCTTTGGGGGACAATTTTCTATTAGGCGAGACACCGGTTTACAGTTACGTGGCTTTCTTTACTTTCTTTTTAATGAAAAAAACCCTCATAATTGTGCTTGTATGGTCTTAGGACAAGGTGTGAAAATTACTGAGAAACCCATACAAGGCACAGCACAAAGCTGTCCAAGGCTCTATGGATGTTTTCTTGACAATAAATAGATATAATGATGTCATTCCTTTATCTTTTATGTGTTGTGGTTTTTATTACCCAGAGCTTTATTAATCATAATTGAGAAAATACAATTATTTGATAGCATTACACATAATGCATATATATAATACATATATTTAAGACAAGGTCTCCCTGTAGCCCCAGATGACCTGGAGGTCACTATGTAGACTTGACTGGGCTCCATCTCACAGAAATCCTCCTGCCTCTGCTTCTCGAGTGTTGATATTAAAGGTGTGTGACACCACATCCAGCTTGTATAATATTTTTATTAATTCTTTGTGAATTGCATATATGTATACAACATATTTTGATCATATTGACCCCTCATTTCTCCAAATAACTCTTCTCGGACTCATCCCCTACCTTTCCACTCCCTCCCAATTCTATGGGATTCTGTTTATTTGATTTGCTTTGTTTTTTTATAATTTGAGTCTAAGGGTACTCTGGAATGTGGGTCCATCCACTGAAGCATGGTCTACCTACTAGAGACCACACCCCTAAAGAGAACTGGCTCCCCCTTCCTCAAAAGCCACAAACTGTTTTTCAATAATGCCTCAGTTAGGAGTGACGATCCTGGCCCCCTCCCACATCCATACTGGAATGGTGACTGGTTTGATCTTGTGCGGGTCTCATGCAGGCAACCACTGCTGCTGTGAGTTCATCAGTGCAATGGCCCCATCATGTGCGGTAGACAGTGTTTTGCTCCAGACCATCCCAACTTCTGGCTCTTACAATATTTAATATTTCTTTCCCTTTTCCAAGATGGCCCTGAGCCTTGGGAGAAGGGTGTGATATATACATACGTATACATATATATGTATATATATGTATATATATATCTCACATATATATCTATCATCCACCACTACACAGAGTAACTTCTCTGATAAAGTCTAGAAGATGCACTCATCTATGGGTATAGAGACATGAATTTAGAGGACAGCTTGGTACTGTGTCAATTTAGGAAAATAATAGTGTAGATTTGCCCCTGGGGCCTAAGAGCTTTGCAACCAAGGGTTCTTGGCTAGATTTTTGGTACCAGATATGTGTTTCCTCTTGTAGAGAAGACCTTAAATCTGATCAGAAATTGGTTGGTTATCCTCATAGCATTGCTGCCACTGGTACACTTAGGGGCATATCTTGCCCTGTCAGTCATTTTTGTAGCTCATAGAGTTTATAGCTGGATAAGACAATTGATGATTTTCTTTCCCCAGCTGCTTTCACAGTCCCTTCTAGTACCATGAAATCTAGTCAAAAGGAAGAAATATTTTGGTCAGTACCGACTTGATTTCTCCATGTCCTGTGGCCAATGTTGTGCTGTCTTCAGCAACAGAATCTTACCATTAAGTTCAGGTGAGCAACCAAAAGCATTAGCAAGAGCTTGTGTTGTTCTGTGGGTCTCCAGGATACCTCTGACCAGTCATTCCAGGGGAGGAATCCCACAGCTGGTATTGAACCTTTTATTTGGCAACCTATGGCTTCTGGGAAGAGCATAAGCCCCTGTGCAGGGTAACTCCAAATAAAAATTTTTATAGAAATATATATCATATAATATATATGAAGCTTATAATTAGCAAGAGCTTGTGTTGTTCTGTGGGTCTCCAGGATACCTCTGACCAGTCATTCCAGGGGAGGAATCCCACAGCTGGTATTGAACCTTTTATTTGGCAACCTATGGCTTCTGGGAAGAGCATAAGCCCCTGTGCAGGGTAACTCCAAATAAAAATTTTTATAGAAATATATATCATATAATATATATGAAGCTTATAAAATAGTAGGTTTCCCTGTGACTTTTTCAAATATCCTTTAAAATTTTAAAAAATTTTTATTTTTATTTTATGTGTATGAGTATGTTGTCTGCATGTGTGTGAGTGCACCCATGTGGTGCAATGCCCATGGAACTCAGAAGAGGGTATCAGCTCCCTTGGCACTGGAGTTACAGATAATTGTTAGCCACCATGTAGGTGCTGGATTTGAACCCTGGTCCTCTACTAGAGCAGTCAACACTCTTAATTCTGAACCATCTCTCTAGCCCCTCAAATATCCTTGAAGTTAGTTATCCTGCCCCCTCCTCTGCCCTACCCTCCCATTCCTCTCCCTCTTTAAAACTCCTTCCTCATGATTCCCCCTTTCCCCTTCATAGCACCTATATTGAAATTGTTTTTTAGAGCAGAAGTCAATAAACTCTCTCTTAAAAGAGTTTAGTATTAATCTGGGTGTTGTGGAATGCACCTGTCAGTCCAGCACTTTGGAGGTGGAGGTAGGAGGATCACAAGTTCAAGGCCAGTTTCAACTCCATGGTGAGTTCATGGCTAGCCTTGGCAAAAAAGAAGGCTTTGGAAGTCAATTCTTTGAGCTGTGTAGGCCACACAGTTTCGTTTATCATTATTTGAATCTGTTTTCATCATGCAAAACTATCTATATCCATGTTTAAAGAATTGTGGATGGTTGTGTTCCAATGAAACATTGTGACAACAGGTAATGAGTCAAGGCTCCGGATGCACCTGCTCAGTCCCCAATCTAGTCTAGAACATAAGGTCCAAGCTCTGAAGTATCACATAAAGTCTGATTTGGAATCTCACGATTCTCTGTTCTTCTGACACAAAGCTTGGTATTTCCTGAGTATGTAATATATTTTCTCATCTAGCTTTCAAACTTAATGATGTGCTTGTGAATTACTCAAGTAATGAAATGGAACTGAAAATTGTGCAAGACCTTACTGCAAATATTTTGTACAGCCCCTATATTCCATTCATAAATAGCCATTTAACACATTGTTTCTATCACCTTTTAAAATATTTATGTTTATTTAGTGTGTGTGTATGTGTGTGTGTGTGTGTGTGTGTGTGTGTGTGTGTGTATGTGTGTGTGTGTTCCCACAGGCATTTGAAGGTCAGAGGCCAATCTGCTTGACTGAGCTCTCTTTTTCCACTCTGTGGTTCTCTGGGTTTGAACTCCGGTTGTCAGGCTTGACAAGCTCCTTTACCTGCTGAGCTATCTTGCATGCCCATACTCCCCTCTTTTTAATAACTGCTTATTAATCTGTGGGAGACAGGCTTGAGCCTAGGGTGATATTGCAACTGTCAGGGTCACATGGTTTCCAGGAATCCAGGCTCTGTAATCTGAAACCCAGTATGCTAATGAGGCATTCTACCTGCTATTCTGTGATAGGATGTTAAATCTGTTATGCTAATAGGATGATGCTAATAAGGTATCCTACTTGTTGTACTGTGATAGGATGCTAAGCCTGTTATGCTAATGAGGTATCCCACTTGCTGTGCTATGATTGGACCACTATATAAGCTTGTGCCTTCCTGCAATAAAGCAGACCTGTGTCACTGAACCTGGTCTCCTGTCTCTGAATGTGGCTCTGCTGACACAGTCTCCTCACCAGCCCTGGGGTCCGGGACCAGGCAGAAGCAGGGACAACAGGAGGCAGCACAGGGCAAGCAGAAGAGCTGCCTCAGCATCGGGCGAGAGGAAGAGTGGCCTCGACGCCCATGAGAAAGAAGGAGTGGCACCCCATGAGAACAGAGGAGTGGCTGCCACTGGCGGTGACCGCATTAATCCATTGCAAAGATAAACCAGAACTGATTTAGTCATTATGCCCTTCAAATTTTCTTATCTTGTAAAACACGTTTGCTTCTTCTACCTTCAAAGATTCTGTTGGGGTTAGGGATGTAGCTCAGTGGTAGATGGTTTGCTATCAGGTGTATGGCCCACACTACAAAAAAATAAATAAATATAAAATAAAAGCCAAGCTTTACATTTGCTTTCCAACCTGACAATCTGCTTCATAAATCTAAAAAAAAGTATACATAAATTTCTCTCTGTCATTCTCTCTCTGGAAAAAAAACCACTGTGCATTCATTTACTTTGTATATAAGTTCATTGTAGCCAGTAAAAGTCCAGGAAAGTGGAGTATTAGGTAACAAGAATAATTAAACCTACTGTTTCCTGGACACCGTGAACTAAGGAATCAGTTTTCTTCCTATCATGGCTGAAACTTGATTACTATATAGTTTACTTTGACAGTAAATTTTAAACAAGGTGAGCCGAGCCAGCTTCTATTGTAGGAAAACAAAGGAACTCTACGTGGCATTCAGGATCACCTACATTGTGCTTAGACGTGGCAGGTAAAATGCAAAGCCTCTCTCTCCTTGTATGCACTAAGTTCCCTGTCTGTCGCCACTGGACATTAATCACTTTGGATTACCAAAGACTGGTATAGTAATTTGTTCAAGGTGGGATCTCAGTAAATATCTGCCTAGTGAGTTAATGACTGAACTGTACTGCTGAAATAATTAACAGAATGGGAAAAGAGCTGGGCAACTTGATACTTTGTCAGAGTCCAGTTTTCTGCATCTTCTAGGGTTTATTGTTTTAACTGTTTTGTTGATATAAAAGATTAGGGGTCAAGGCATGGTGGCATTGCAGGCTTGAGTGCTAATCACTCAGGTCCTAGTCTGCATAAGGCTTGAGGCTTTTCAGGATTCAAATGTACACAAGAGCTTTGATTTAAAGCGCAGCCATAATATCTGCTGTACAAAATAGGGGGGAAAAAGAGCAGTTTTGTTAGATTTTTAACAAGACTCCTCCACTGAGCTCTGTGTAAGATAGACCCAAGTGACTAAGCTCTGTAGACCTGTTTTCCTGGCAGCTCATCAAGGCCCATTTGCACCTTTCTCTGAGTTCTATTATTCAGGTGAAAAAAGGTATGGTCTTCCATTGAAGAAGTGGCCTTAAATCAAGCATCACACAGCACCACACATTTCTGTGATGGTAGCAGTTGACTCCTAATTTACCTACAAGTGTAATAAAAGAGCTCAGGAAAGGCAGTGAATTAAGGACAGGCTAGCACTCGCATTGCACTGTATTTTATGGTTTCTTAAGAATGACAGGGCAAGCCAATAATAACAACTGTTACTCATAAAGCCAGGTTCTGTGCAAAGTGTCCCATAAATATTTTCTTAGTGAACCCCTGTGGCAAGACTAGGACACAGTATATTTTGTGTCCATTTTACAAATAAGTAAAGTGAGAGTCGATCTAGGTCTGTTAAGATGCTCATCCTGGTACAGCTAGTGAGAAGGTTCTATTTGAATCTCCTGACTCTAGGCCATACTCCGATTTACTGAACACTCATGCCCTAGGAACAGCAGTGCTCACGAGAAATGAATCAAATAGAGCAGTCGTTTAGGACTTCCTGTTTGCTTAGAGACTCTGGATGCAGTTTTACCTCATAAATCATTTAGATGGGAACCAGAAGCTCTAAGTTGTTATTTTTCAGCTCCAAGTCCCAACAGGTCTGATTAGTAGAGCTGGTCGACATTTTGAGCTATTTATGAGCACACACACCTTTGTCCTCATAGTCCTGACCATGGAGACCAGTGCTGTCTCATTGAGAAACCTCAGGAATTGGCAAACAAAGAGCACAGAGAGAAAAACAAAAAAGGAATACTAGCGAGATTTGTATTCTCATCCTCAAAATAAAGGCCCTTTGTCCTCATAGTCCTGACCATGGAGACCAGTGCTGTCTCATTGAGAAATCTCAGGAATTGGCAAACAAAGAGCACAGAGAGAAAAACAAAAAAAGGAATACTAGCGAGATTTGTATTCTCATCCTCAAAATAAAGGAAATTCCTAAAGATTCTCCACTGTTACTTGGTTCTGCCTTTCTATGACATCAGCCAGGATGAGTGGCATTCTTAACGCCTGCATGTGGGCCTTGAGCCAAGATCCTTCTAGGTGTCTAGATCTGCCTCAGGAACATAGTGACTCTCCTCACACAGATACAGTAAACTGGTCCGCTGGCTGTCACCCAGAGTTCTCAGTCTCTGGAGAGTGTGAAACTTTCAGGAGATAATTCTCTTGGCCTCCCTTGGCTCTTTATATCTTGTGAGCAGAGGTACTGACTATCTTTCAAGGATGTTTATAGAGAAAACAGCCTTGGAAGACAGATAGAGTGTCTAAGCAAAGGGCTGACTTGCTGACTGGCCAGTATAACCAAGATAATGTGTTCCCCAGGGACAAAGCTCATTACAAAAGAGGTGACTTCAATATACCCAGGTTTCCTGAGCTGTGGTGCAAACGAACTGTGTTCATTGTCTGCCTGAGCAGCTTTGCATTAACCCAAGGGCCTTGTGAACAAAAAGCTTAGGCTGTTTGCTATGTTGGGCATAAGAAAGTCCTTTGTCTCTGCCCAGGGAGCCTCATGTATTCTGCTAGGCTAACTTATTAGCTTGTAAACAAGGTAAAAATTTCAAGTCTTCACAGTTCTTGACAAAGTCCTACTGTAGGTCTACCACTCAATTGTGTCTAAATCTATCTTAGCATGTGTGAAGCAGAGTTCAAGTAAGAGTCTTATTGTCTTATTGTCTTATATCTTGATCATTTTTTAAACTGATGATGGTTGGGGTACATAGCCCAGAGAAATTGTTATTAAAACCCTCTGCCCTACTTCTAAACACCACCCAGCAGTTCCTCATAGCTTCTCAATCTCCGAAAACAAAACAAAAACCTTTCTTACCCATGTGCCATATCACCACAGTCTGCTAGGGCATTGGCCATCACTGGCTATTCTGCGTACCTATATTTGTCAAATTTACAGGATGACTGTCCCTGTTCTTGCTCTGTCTCACATGTACCACGAGCAGCCATTATGACTATTGTTCCCTGGCTGAGGTAGCACCCTCCCCCACCCCAGAGAACAGACCTCTGGCTGGTGAGTGCTTTCTCTTCTGAGATACAAAGTTGGCTATTCCTAAATGCTTTGCTGTATGTAGAGTTCTTTGAATGCTTTGCATATGATTAATTTTTTTTCTTCTGTCATCCTAGAGTTGTTTTCAAATCTGATAACTCTCTAACCTCTTGTAACTGACGGTGTTATCACCTCGTGGTTAAGGACAACAGTTCCATGTTATGAATCTATATTTGGGAGTAGACGCTAGCTCCTTTGGATAGACTTTCTTTTTAACAGCTCATATTCCCATGGAGTTTATACAAGCTTTCTCAGCTGGTTCGGCAGGACAGTTAATTAGCACAGTCACCTCAGCTGTGCTGATACTGGTAGATGATACTGATGGAAATCCAGAAATGTTTTGGAATGATAGGCTGTATGAACTGAAGCCAAAAGAGCCCTGCTGTCTTTTCCTCTTCTGTTCAAAATATGTTTAATTGTAGCTCTTCTTCCAAAGTACAGATAACACTAGTGATTAGAAAAAAATACAAAACAACACTGGTATTATAGCGAGCCAGATAGGCGATAATCACTAGCCATTAAGCAAACTTTATTTCCAGAGAGACAATATAGAGTTGTATGGTTTTGAAAGCACTAAATAATGTTATTTTTATCCAGCATCCGGCTCTACATATGGCAATCCTGCTGAGTCCTGTGACCAGGCAAAGTTGAGGGACTTGTTACAGTGAGTTTAGTAGCTGCAGAGGGACCGTGTTCCACTTAATTTGTGCCAGGAGGCTGCTGTATGCAAATCCCTAACATGGTAGAGAATCAGTTACAAAGGAAATAGGACAGAATGCGAAGCTCTGCCATGTTCTGCTAGAAGCGGCTTAGTATTATTTCTGTCTATTAGTGTTTGGAGGCATGTTAGAATGATCTGCCCTGCTTTCTCAATGAAAAGGAAATTTTTTCTTTTTATATTTTACATGAAAGTAAGGGCATAAAGTTTACAGTACTGCAGAATTCTTGCAAGATGAAGCCTCAAAAGGCCAGCACTGTTCTACTGAGTAGCACGTGCCTGTATACCCACGATCTGATTTGCTTTGTGCTGGCTGACTTGTCTGTATTCAACAAAAGACAAACACCTCTCCTTGGAGCACCCAACATGCACACTTTGCTCAGGGACACTGCTCAATAGGGCTTTCTTATAACAAAAATATTACTATATTAATTGCTCAAAATACTGGGTTTCATTATGGCATATCCTTACATGCTTACAATATACCATGATTATATTCACCTCAACAGGGGTCTTTTTGGGGGGTGACTGACAACCAAATCAGTTATATGATTTTGGGACTTGTGAACATGACATGTTTTGAAAATGTCACCACGCAACTCAGAAAATAAAAGACACATAAGAAGAAAATGCAGGAGAAAAATGTGTAAGTGAATCAAGTCGTGTAGGAGAGAGAAAAGCAGAAGGAACTGGGCTGGTAGCATTGGGAGAAAATGTTTAGCCGTAGGTCAGCTGCCTTCCCATGATGGCAGTGCTCAGTGAGCAAGGCTGAGCTGCCAGTTGACTAGGGTGAGTGGTCCAGGGGATCAGGTCACGCCCTGTCTCTGCAATCTGATCAGGAATTTGTTGTGGAGACTTTTCCATCTTATTTTGCTCATGAGGCCTCCTGTTCTCTTTTGCCTATTCCATATTTCCCTTCTCTCTTAAAATACCCATGGACTCTGGCACAGAGAGTCCTTAAGAGTATCTGATGAAAGCCCATCTAGGTCTTTTAAACTTCCAAGTTCAATCTTAGATCTATTGTAACTGTTATTTTTTTGACAATTTGTATAATCACAGAAGCTTAAAAAATACCACTCTCTAAAATACCACTTAAAAAATACCACTCTCTAAAACTCTCTAACCCAACATACTACTGGAAAAATGAACAGCAGACCCCAATTCTATCCAAAGGAATACTGACAATGGATTGCCGTAGATGAGGAACAGCTGACCCTCCTGGAACAGGGACCTCTGGCTGACTAGATTTACCAGAAGGGCAGACAGGGGGGAATGGATGTGGTGCTGACAACACAATGGACAGTGACAGGGATGGCAGAGTATGGAGCCTCTAGTGGGAGAAGAAGGCTGTCTATCTGACGAGTTTGTACTCATGCTCAGATGCCGAGGAGCTCAGAAGGTGG
>NW_008342636.1:524442-570839 GCF_000622305.1 Nannospalax galili | reverse complement strand
ATCATTTAATTTATGTCTTATAGGGTTTATACTGAGTACAATATTGTATAACTGTAATAATTCAACTGTAAACCTAAAAATTTACAGCCAAATTTGAAAGAGATGCATCCTACCTCAGGAAAACGTTATTGAATATGTCAATTGTGTTGTAATGATATGCTTCTTCTAGTATGTTGTTATTAAATAAATCATTTTTAAAAATTAAAAAAAAAATACCACTCTCTAAAACAGGGCTAAGGAGGAGAAGTGCTCTGACAATAAAACTTATATTTTTCAGTAACCTCTGCTCCCAGTTTGGAATTTATGGTCATATGCACATGTTTCCAAACAGATGTTTCCTGACATAATTGAAATATTCCTAAGAAATATTCTGCGGTCTGACTAGCATTTCTAGCCATTGTTCACGTGTGCTGTCTATGCAGATGTAAGCAGCCCATTCCAGGTTGTCATTATAAGATTTTGCAGGTCACATTTAAGCACTATCCAGGTCTTGTAGGAAACATGGCTGGTTTGGTGACAATGTCACTTCTATTCTCCCTGGCTTCTCTGTCCTGCAAAAAGAAATGAAAGCAGTGATTTTCGCTGGGAAAGCCTTAATGATTTATGATTTACAAAGCCAACAAAAAGACATGTGGAGGGGGTGGAAGGGAAGGAAGGGAGATGCATATGGGATCAATTTGTATTTTCCAGGCTAAATGCAAACTTCACAGAATGAGTGAGCTTTGAGAACTATAAAGATATTTTTAATAGTCTTGCATGTTCTGCAGACTTTTACCTATCTCAACTACTTGGTCAATTGCAATTAAATTCATAAAATATTCAAAATGCTGAAGTTTCTCTTTCAAAGTATGTCATTCATTTTTGCCTTACTGGTCACTTACTTACTGCCCAAGAAACTACTTAAAATTATAAACTAACTAAATGTTTTAGTAGTTTACGGGTAACCTGACTGCATATGTTAACTCATGCTTATAATCCCAACACTCAGGAGCCAGAGGTAGGAGAACTGCTGCAAGTTCAAGACCAGTCTGGTATATAAAGAGACTTGAAGGCTAGCCACTGCCACATAGTGAAGATACCCTGTCTACAAAACAAAGCAAAGGAAAACAAAACAAGGAAAGTAGCGATAATATGAAAACACTGAGCTCCTGTTTTGCTTTAAAAATGTTGCTCATCAAGCATCAATTAAACGCCTGCATGTACCCAGTACTGTGATGTTTCTTTTCAAGTAAAATGTCAGCTAGAAGACAGTCTAGGTGTCTGAGCACAGCTGCAACATCTCGTTTGTCTCCATATGAACTACCAGTCCTATGGTAAAGAAACAATCTCCACAATTCTTGTAAAACATGGCTTTCTGTATTAGCATGATAGACGGTTCAGTGGAAAATGATTCAGACACCCTCTTGGATCTCCTGGATCTTTTATTCTGCTTTTTCTGTAACAATAATGATGTAATACTGATGGCATTGATGGCTCAGAGCTTGTGAGAAAATGGCCTCATTGACCACACAGATGAGGAAGGTATTACAGCATCCAGCACAGAATTCTCTGTTAGAGGTGTGCCTTTGCCTCAAAGGGCACTATGGAAACGCTACTGCTGCATGGTGAGTCCGACCTGTCAGAGTCTTACCATCCATTCAGTCAAGAGCTTAAGTCAATGGCTCAAAAATGGTTCAGGCATTTTTCTTTGTTCTGAGAACATTTCACATTTTCAAGGTCTGCTTAAAGACAACTTCAGTTGATCTCTCAATGAGTTTTATGCTGCATGGTGAGTCCGACCTGTCAGAGTCTTACCATCCATTCAGTCAAGAACTTAAGTCAATGGCTCAAAAATGGTTCAGGCATTTTTCTTTGTTCTGAGCACATTTCACATTTTCAAGGTCTGCTTAAAGACTTCAGTTGATCTCTCAATGAGTTTTGCTTCTGAACAAAATTTAAATCAATGTGACTTTGCACATTTTGGATTGACTGAAATAAATTTGCGAAGTTTCCATGACTATCTACTTGAAAAATCACAGTGGGCAATCTAACACATTTTTGAAAGATGGTTTTTCTATTTTGACATAGAGCAGGGCAGTCAGCATGAAAATGTTTTTAGTTAGATCCACGTGCATTTATCTGGGAAGAAGATTCATAATCTTTAAAAATCAGGTTTCCCAAGGGATCCACGTCCCAAAGAAAGGTGAAACCACTACAACATTAAATTGCAAATTTTGGGGATTATTTTGTTTAAAGGAGCACATGGTTTATACAGTTTCTACGAGAAGTGGCCACTCAGCAGATTGAATGGGCACACCACCCGGAGCGATTGCTGCCGCTTAAGGAACCGGAGAGCAATTTCCTCCCATGACCCTAAACTCTTCTACAGTGAGACAGGTAATCTGTCCTCAAAGCAAAGTGTGACCTTATCTAAAGAAGACTAGCTAGTTTGTTACAAACCCAAGGACTACAACTCACTTCATCTGTGAATACCGCAGAACCATGACCCCCCCCCCCCCAGTACTGTGAAGGTTTTGCTTCATACACATTTACTTACGTGTTTAATTATTTTTTGACATGTGGCATAAACACAAGCATAACACCATTATTTATTATTTATTTATTTATTTTTAATTTATTATTTTTGAGACAGGGTCTCCCAGTAGCCTCAACTGGCCTGGAACTCACAGAGATCTGCCTGTCTCTGCCTCCTGACTGCTAGGATTAAAGGTGTGCTCCACCATGCCTTATTAAAACTGTTATTTTAAATTGCTGATAGCAAAAAGATGCAGAACATATTTTTAAAAAATATTTCATTTATTATTTTATGTGTATGAGTGTATTGCCCGAATGTACGTAAGTACACCCATGTCATGCAATGCCTGAGGAGGACAGAAGCGGCTGTCGGATCCCCTGGAACTAGAGTTATGGGACAGTTGTTAGCTACCATGTGGGTGCTGGGAATCAAACCTGGATCTTCTGTAGGGACAGTGTTCTTAACTGCCAAGCCATCTCTCCAGCCCCAGAAAATACTTTTGAGGAGGGAGTGAGATAAAGAAAGGTCGTGCTTGCCTCCCCCACCCCTCTGTTCCTTAGCTCAGCTACTCTCCTAATATGCTTATGATTTTTATGATTTTTTTTACATCTTTGTGTGTGTGTGTGTGTGTGTGTGTGTGTGTGTGTGTATGTGTGTGTGTGTTTCCTGGCAGTAAGCACCTTTCTGCTGAGCTGTCTCACCAGCCCTGTATGCTTGTCCTTTGCCCTGAGTCTACTGTCCCTGTCTCCCCTGCTCTGCCTCTTCTCTTGTGTGTGTGTGTGTGTATGTGTGTGTGTGTTTCCTGGCAGTAAGCACCTTTCCGCTGAGCTGTCTCACCAGCCCTGTATGCTGGTCTTTGCCCTGAGTCTACTGTCCCTGTCTCCCCTGCTCTGCCTCTTCTCTCTTCCCTAACTTGCTGACTGAGCCTCATCTTTCCATCTTCGCATGTTAGCACTCTGCCTGGGCCTCATATTACAGGAAAGCTGCAAGTCTGTAAATGGCCTGAGGGAGGGCCAGGCTCACATTTCATGCGCCTGAAATTTAGAATTACAAATTAATCTACAGGAAACAATTGCTTGAACAATTTAAAACTGAGTGACAGTCCACACAGCCCCCTTCAGATGGACGCCAGGCAGTGTCGGGGGGAGGAGGGGACTGGGAGCTTCTGTGTGCTGTGATCTTTCTTGTTCTACATCCTCCTGTTAGCATCATACAAGGGTTAAACAAGGTAATTGAAAATGTTTATGGCATTATACTTCTAACAGAACTACATTCATTTTCAGCTTGATGAAATTATCAGCTTTTTAACAGCCTTTTGGGTTTTTTTTACTGCAAAATTTTCATTTATACCTTAATGCAAAATAGTGGACTGTAGAATTCTGTTAAATGCCAACTGTAGAGTTCTGTTTGCTGGCAGGGGTGGAGCGGTCAGAGTCACACAGTGTGATTTATGAAAGGCCTGTTCATAAGACACAGGCAACATTTGGCCTTCAGAATTAACTGAAGGCTTTAAATTCCTTTCTCCTCTCTTTCCTATGATTTGTATCTTTGAGAAAATTTTGGTTCTGTAAAAAGAAACAGTTTTTGGTACAGATTAGTGAACTTTTCAAATGCATTTTTGGTTTCTTCAGTTTTACTGTATATGGTATATTGGCAACATTTGAAAGAGTAAAATAGTGTTTTTATCTTAAAAATAGTTCTCTTACTTTTGAAAACTTGAAGCTAGACGGCAGAGTTTCCTCTTACAGTTGGAGTATAGGGCCAGCTTTACGTATACCTAATTCTAAACTGTATGCACGAACCTTGATTATGCAGTCAATATTTTGAATAGCTTTTACATTAATATTTTTGTAGTACACATTTTTACTTTTGGAGATGGTTAGCCTTTTTGATCTCTAATTTTATTACAGTTCTTAATTCAATAATAGTTGTAAATTCTACCATGATATAGAAAGCACAGGACTAAATATTATATTTGGTAGATGAGGAGCTTCAGCCTTGAGGAGCATAAAGTCTAATGTGTGAAAAAGCCATTATTTATTTAATCAACACAAATTTATTGAGAGAAATATGTGAAGGACATGCATAGTACTCCATGTTACAGCATTAAGTGGATAAAACTCAGCTCTTACCTTGGAGCCCTCGAGAAGGTATACAGGGTAAAAAAAGCACTCAACTAAACCATTAAAAAGAACATGGCTAACAGTGTGATGTGGGAGCACTTGGAAGGCTCAAGGGAGGCTTCAGTATTGCCCAGGGATCAGAGAAACCAGTGTGACGTCAGTGGGTGGAAATTAGGAAGAATATTCCAATTGCAATGAGAGTAAGGGGAGACAGATAGCACTTGTCGAGACTACCATAAAGAGTTTCTGGGAGTTCTTTAGAGCCTAAAACACATGGTAAATGCAGTTGTGGGGTGAAAGATGTTGAGACATTTGAAACCTTTCCGTGCTTAACTTGAAGTCATAACACCAGTGTATCAGTCAGGCTCATCCAACCAACTCAAATTTTCCATCCCAGACATACATATTTTTTTGGTCTTTTTGAGACAGGGTCTCCCTGTAGCCCCAGCTGGCTTGGAACTCGCTATGTAGACCAGGCTGACCTTGAAGACACAGAGATCCACCTGCCTCTGCCTCCCAAGGGTGGGGATTAAAGACATGGGCCATCTCACTGGGCTCCATCCCAGACATACTAAAGGTAGAAAGAGAGATTAAAAGAGTTGGAGAAATGTGATTAACCACTTGCCTTCCTTTTTTTTTTTTTAAGAGCAAAGAATATCTAAACAAAAGGGAAGCAGGTTGTCCTATGGCAATTATTATACAAGTTCTAAACATTTGGCTTCTTAAATTTCTTTTTAATGACAAAATCACGTAAGCTTCACCTGTCCCTTTCTGCTTCTTCCTTCTCCTTTCCGTTGCCTATTTTCTCCCCTTTTCTTTAACACATGGGACACTGTCATCACTACCCTGTTGGGTACCCAGTTCTAAATGTCTTATATCTGAAGATGCTCTTCTCTGAGCTCAGCCCAAGTTCATTATCACTGAACAACTTTTGTTTTTTTTCCCCATTATTATTTGCTTAACTCTGTGGTTCTAATCCTCTCATCCGCTTGGGAATTCTGACTCCTGATGTAAGGAGCACTGATCTAAACAGATGGGACTCTGACCCTGTCAGGTGACCTGTATTATTACACAGCTCCAATAGGAAATTAATAGCTCCAGTCTTATTTTCTAATAGAACTGGAAGCTAATGGAGCTCATTAGCTAACTAGCTCCTTTAATAACCAAAACTTACCAAAGAATGTCAGAATTTTAGTTGTAAAAGCAATACTGTATTTCAAAATAGCCATAAGGTATTTGCCTAGCTTATTCTCAGCCATTGGTAAGTCTCCCTTCAAATATTTTTGCTTTTCTTATGCTGTTAGTTGTCTGCTGATGAATTCACCACCACTCTCTTTGCACAGACAACTAACAAGGATATATAGTAGTCCCTTCTATCTGGAAAGAACATAAAACATAACATGACTTTTACACAGTATTTTTTATTTATAAAATTGACCTTTTGCTTGAATGGACAGTTTTCCTCTTTATATTTGATGCATACACCGGGGATCACAATCAGAAGGTTCATATTGATTGTTCTGAGGCAATTTAGTTCTGGTCATGGTTGTACTGGATTTGCAATTATACTGAGGAGAGAAATTATTGACTGGGCCTGGTAATTACCACACTGACATCAGATTCAGCCAGAGGTGAAACTAACCTACATCTCCATGTTGGTGTTCCTGTTATAAAAGATTTGCCCTGATTCTTCCAGTCTAGGGCTGAACAACATGGGCTGTTATGTTTCAGTCACAGCAGTTTATCTCACTGCACAGCTCGCTTGCTTTTGAGTATAAGCAGTTTCAGGTACTGACTTAGGAAAAGCACACATTGAGGAAATTAATTCTTGATCCATGCCACATATGGTTTTGTCTAGAAAAAAAAATCACATTTTCTATGAAAGAATGGCTTCTGGACAGGTCTCATAAGTAGTCAGATTAACCTTGCATCAAAGATGGCCTATTCAATACTAAATAAATTTTTAATAGAAATTTGAATTTCTTATATAAAATATTTATGTATTGTTACATAGCAATGCAGTGTGTTTATCCTTTGGAAGCAGAACTGTTCATGTACACTAAACTGTGTAATTGGTAGTTTTTAGTAAATCTATTGGAACACCTATGCAAATAAACATTTTATGAAACAAGCATTCTTTTTTACTTACTACCATGTCAGAACAGACAGAAAAAATGTGCCGGTGTAGCAACCGCCTGACACATCTGCACGTGACTTTAACTATAGCTTAAAAGGCGTGTGCCCTGAAATGAGGCAAGGAATTTTTTTTTCAAAATTGGCTTGTGATTAACAACAATCTGCAAGGAATTTTTTGAAGTAATTATCAAGTACATGTATTTACTTTTGTTTGTTTCATGATATATTTATTTTCATTTACTAACTGGAATTAATATAAGTAGAAATTCCTATAACCATAGGATATTTTAAATGCAACTATTCATGTTTAGAACACAGGCAATTCTCTATTCTCTGTTGATGCAGAAGGCCATGAAGTTTGGTTTGAAAAGGCAAATACTTCTAATTTGAAGTTTTGACAAAAATGCAGCATAAGTTACTTCTGCATGTATAAAAATGCACCATTTAATTTGAAAAATTCAGTCTTTCCATTCTGTTAATCATTGATTAGCTTATGCTTAGACCCATTTTACTAGAATTAGAAGATGGTTAATTTCAGCACAGATTCAGTTTAGATTGTGAAAAATGCTGTTTTTTTATTGTCTCATGAAGTCTAATTTCAGGCCCCATGTACCCTCAAAGGTATATCTTTCTGGGTAGGCCTGCTATATTGGAGAGTTTAGGTAGACTACTCCTACAGTGGGAGGGAGATACACACAGAATTGAGGAATCTTGTTTATATGACATTTCCAGTTTAATGTATCCAGCCACAAAAACACCAATTTAGGAACAAACTTATGCTAGAGGGGGCAACCTGACCATCCTGAATCTTTCAAGCTCTCAGGTCAAATAGACCATTGAGAAATCTGTACTGGCTGCTTCTAACAATACTGTATTTTAGGATACTGGTTTGAGGAACTGGACCAATTAGTCAGAGGTAAAACTACTTTACTATGACTTCACTGTGGCCCAATTAATGCAGAGAAATAAAGTACACAGTCATGTGGTAGTAGGGTACACACCAGTCTCTCCTTTGTCACCTTACCAAGCTGGCCTTGTTTTCCCATGGTGCCTTATAACAGACTACAGATGTTCTAGTACAACCCTAGTCACCACCACTCAGAGAAGCCATGTAAGTCAGCAGAGGCATCAACAGCATCAGCCTGACCTTCTAAGGGGGAAGAAGTGGGGCAGTCAGTGTTACTGTTACTGCCAGGCTCTGCCAGCGTTGGATAGGGAGGCTGGCTCCATTGGCAGCAAAGAGCACAGAAGCCTGAGTAACTCTAGAGCTAAAGTTTTATCTAAGCTATTCAATAAACTTGGGGGAAAACCACTTTAGGCTTATCCAGAGAGGATAAGAGACTCAAGTCCTCATTTTGCTTTTGTAGATAAGACTAGGTTGATCAGCTCAGGAAGAGTAACAAGCATATTCTACTTAAGCTAAAATATTTGCAGAGATTTAATGCTGTTTCCAAAAGGCCATACAGAGATGTTAGAAAAAGAATATGTTATCTTTTCCCCTGGACACCACACTTCTCTCATTTGGGCTTTATTGTATTTTTATACATTCTATCCTGAGTACACAGAAGCTACCTGGGAAAGCCAGCGAGAATGAATTATTGAACAGTCACAGTTACTCCTGTTGTGTTCTTTGGTTGGAGAATATTTCAACCCCTCTTTGTCTGGAGATAAAGTGCTTTTATTTAACCTGTTAGTCAGAATTACAAGTTTAAATAGAAGTTTGAATGGAGTTAAAGAAAAAAAAAAGAATGAACTAAAAAAGAGACAAAACTGATGTTAGAACAAAAGGTGTCAAGCAATTTTAAAGGAAAAAAATAAAGTTGACATGAAGCAGTAATGAAGAATCAGATACATAATCCATTTCCCCCACTGAATCTTGCTGTTTTTACATGTGTAGAAACCATACCAGCACTGATGATACACACAGTTATGGCATCATTGCAGAGATTGTTTTTGTTTCAATGATATTTAAGCAAATAATACTGTCTCAGGATAGTTTCATGCTCCGTGACATTTCCCTTATAATTTAAAACATTGAACCTCATCCTGGAGTCTAAGAACAAAGAGAAATGCAAATGTACAGAATGAAAATCAACAATGAAGGCCACCTTTCGGGGGAGGACTGCACTTCTAGCAGGCAGAGCCTGGAGCACAGTCCAGATCCCCCGCCCCCTCCTTAGTAATTATACTTTAAAAGATGCCATACTGTATATTTTAAATATACAGTTAATTAGCTGTCTGAAAGTATCAGGCATCTTAATGTGATCTTGCCAGAGTTTTAGGGAATGATTAATCTTTACATTTGCAAAATTGAGTTAGATTGCTTAATACAATGTAATATGCGATTGAAACAGACAAGCCTTTTCTGTATAGATTAGGTGCCTTGAATTTTTGGAGAACTTTGGGGAGGAACACCAGGGCTTTCCCTGCGACTTCTCTGCACCCTCCCATTTCATGCACTGAGCAGGCACCTCCCACACCCCGGCGGCCATGTTTCCCTGTCCTGTTCACACGACTCAGTTCACAAATGACCACCATTTTCGTACTGCTGCTGCAGCTGGCCATATTTAGTAACTGAGATCAGGGGCAGGCAGGACTGAGGAATACTGAACCGAACTGTTGCTCATGTCATTAAAAACTCAACTAGGCAGAAAGCTAGGCATGGAGCAGTTGACAAAGATAAAGCCGAGAGCTCTGTGGCTTATCCTTAATTAGGTGTTGGCACTGGTTCTTGTCAAACAAGGGGAAGAGTGTGCTACTGCACACTGACGCGCACAGACAGCTCCAGTCACAGTGGGAGAGAACACAAAGTGCATTCAAGCTGGCATTGAAAGGGATTTAGATAAGTACTCGAGGTAACAAAAATCGAAAAAGGAAGATGAGAGCAATGGAGGCTTAAGATGAATTGCAATGGCGTGCACCTTTATTATAGCTTATCAGTCTCCAGACAGCGGCAAGCCAGCCTTCCCAGCGCACTGCTGGCCAGGCTTTCCTGGATTAAAGGTCAAAGTAACTCAAATTTATATGTTCTGTCGGGCTCTCTGCCTCTTGTTGCTCACATATACACACTACATTGCGCAAGGTATGTCGGGCTTGAAGCTTCTACACCTTCGATGGAGCAGAAGCCTTTCCTCATTGAAAAGAGTCAATTTCTTTAAAATAATTACCTCCTGGGAAGAGCTTGCAAATAATACAACATTAAAAGGTCACCAAAATGCTGCTGGCATAAATACATGCATGTCTATATGTCAGCTGTAATCGCTCTTGTCCATTACCACGATTATATTTCACGACCATTTGATACACTCAAATACCTAATAGTCTGGCTTATTAGAACACTGCCTATATGTGTTCTCAACATACACAAAAGCTGTGTGTTTTCGTAATGTGTATCAGCACTTTAGACAGTAAGCTGTGCACAGTGCAGTGAGCAGATGGTAGCTCTTATCCAGATAAAAGCACATATATATGTTTCTGTAACTACACTCTCGGAGGGAATGGATAAAAGAAGAATTTTCTCCACATCACAGCTTACATTACCCATCTACTTAGGCAGCAAACAGCATATGTTTTACTGCTTTGGGAAGCAGTACTAGAGAGGAAAATATGATTGAAATAAAACTTAGAGATAACTCAGTGACGTAGAAAAAACTGTGTAAATGGAAAGGTGTGTTTGGGCAGGCATGGGGTGCTCTGCATTTAGAAAGTGAGACAATTTAGTATTCTTCTCCAAGGTTGACCCCTAAAATACAAGATTTCCACTTAAATCAGTTTTTATATGAAAAAAAAGCATAAATTTTTTTATATAAATGCGTCCCAAATTTTGCATGTCCCATTCAATAATTTGGACATTCTTTTACTAAAATATTATGAGTTGTTTATCTGAAATTCAAATTCTAATCAGAATCATATTACTTACACACACACACACACACACACACACACACACAGCAGTCTTCAGCTTTTGCTATTAATGTTTTCAAACAACGCTCCTAGTACATGGATGAAAACCCGTTCTTGGGAGAATCTATTTTGCAAGAACATGGTTGCAAGTGTCTTTCTGTTCACACAAAGCCAGCATACACTGGAAACATTTCTGTGAAAGATGCGGTCGATATCAGAGCTGTTATGGAGAACTTAGGACACAGATCTCCTTGTGCTGGTACAGGCTATCTCCTAGAGCCTGGTACAGGGCTATCTGGTATGGGAGATTGTTTCTCACTGGCTATATGTACTCAGCATTTTATTTCATTTATGAATTTCAGTTACTATTTTAGAATAAGATCTCTTGCACTCGTAAAAGAGGAGACAACTTTAAACACTCCACATGCACACATTTGTATTCCTCTGGTGAGATCAGTATTCAACTGGAAGGTTAAATGGAGTTCAGATAATTTTTTTTTTCTTTTTCTCTCTTTTTTTTTTTTTGCTCTGGCTTTTGTCTCATGTCTTTCAGCAAAACTGAATAAAGATGTCTCTATTTTACACCAAAAGATTCAATTACTTTTCAAATGCTGGGTAAACATCTGCAGATGAATGATTTTAACAAATGTATTTTGATTCTACACAAACTTCTGTGACACTTTTGTTTTCACTCTTTAAGAGCAGAGAATAGATTGAAGCTGCTTTTCTAAGTGGGGCTTCCACAGCCACCAGCTCAGGCGCTCCTGGCAGGCAGCCAACCAATCTCTGAAGCCCAATGAAGCTCTGATTCCATCTGCTGTGGCAGCGCAATATATTCCACTTCAGGTCAAAAGCGGGGAGCCAGCAGTATTAACATTACACTAATCTGTAAAGACATTTTCACTGGACTAGATAGGCTAATGTTACATGGGCTTTCAAGGCTTCAAGGGTAAGGAGCAACAGTAATTGTCAGGGGAAGATAGAGGAGGCAGTGGATTCTTGCCGAGAATATTCCAAGATAGGCAAGATGGATGGAACTGAAGAACAGGAAAGAAATACCTTTTAACAGAGGCAAGTCGTTTGCTAGCTTGTTAAGCAAGTATTTCAAACATGGCATCGGATCACATACTCAGCAGTTTCAATCCCTAGTTTTTTGCTGTACCCAAAACTTAAGCACATTTGCATACACGTTTACATACACACACACACACACACACGCACACACACACACACACACGGCTTCAAAGCTTGCTACACCATTGATAAAACTGTAATTTTCATTAAAAAAAAATCTTCGGTGGAAATAAATTGTTTGGTATAACCTTGGTGTTAGAAAATCAGAATTCCCAAGCTTCTGAAATATTGTGTTGAACAGAAGTGAGCGTGTGGCTGGCCTCCCTCACCCCATCCTTCCATCGATTCTTCTTTGCTGTTGTTTGTGGAAAACAGGTTGAGATTTAGGAAAGACAGTCATAAAATCTATTGTATTTCAAACACAACCTACCGAGAACTTTATTATAGGCCTTCTATGAAAAATACACTAAAGGGAGCAGTGTTGATGTACACGAATGCATACAATGGGAGCTTAAGCCAGCAACAAAAATGGTCGTTTTCCTGTTCAGAGCTTCATTTGGGGGCAGTTAGTTTAAGATTCATGCCTTTAGGAGTGTCAGAGACCATTAACAACTACACTTCAGGAAATTGTAATATATAAAAATTCAATTTAGACTGCTTGACTTTCTTTTAGCAGGAGAGAGAAAATGTTTGGCTGGAAATGAACTATTTGAAATGCTCCCCACATTTAGGAAGTTTGTACTGATGACTTCGCAGTAATTTGAAGCTATACAGAGTTGATATGAAAAAAATTCTGTGTTACAACGATTTCATCTAGATAGAAGTATAATGTCTCTATAATTTAAGAAGCCGCAAAATCTATGCCTAATTTCAATTTTTCTTACCTTATAAAGTAATTCAAAGCCAAAGGTTGTACATTTTAAAGATTTCACTTATCTTCCTTTTTAAAACTCAACTATAAAAACTGTTTGGAAATCAGTATAACCATCAAAATATTCAATCTCAGAAAATAAGGGGAAAATTGGCAAGCATTTTTATTGTACTGGTTTAACACAGCTTCTCTATAGTCCTTGTCATAAAAATTTGGTCATAAAAGGTACTAAAATTGCATAGACTGGAAGACTCGTCCATTCCTTTTCTGTAGTCCTCAACCTAAATGGAAAAGCCACACAGAGTACAGGTTAATGAATATGCATGAGTCTTCCTGCATTGATACACATATGATTTCTCATCTACAAAGAACGTTTTGGAAGACTTGTTATCTGACCAGAAAAGCCTGTAGTAAGTTGAGATAAAGGAGACTGACTCCAATCCCTTCAGCCTTTGCAATTGCTTTATATTCTAATCACTGTGCTAAGCATCTGTCCCCGGCAGGCAGCCTGTTCAATCTAGCAGATAACGAATGCAGCCGATGGATGGTGGCTGGCCCAGCCCTTCCCCACACGTGCACATGAGGAGCCAGTGTTCCATTCCTCTGATTACACAGGCAGCAGGAAAGCGCTCTCAGAGCTGTAATTGCCTCCGTTATGAAACATCTTCACCTGTTAGCCAAAGCTAAGTTGAATCACAGCAGAAATTATTAACAGTGGCTGTTTTCAAGCCAGCTTAATTTGAGCTGATGCTGCTGTTCACTTAACACAGATGAATAGGTGTGCAGGACAAGAGTCTAAGTGGAGATGACACCCCAATGAATATTTGCTCACAGCCCTGCTGCGGGGAGCTGGCTTGCACAACAACAGACAATTGTCAAAAGCTAAAGGGGGCTGGAGCTTTGGACAGGACCCACTCCACTGCAGGCATTCTCTGTGCTCATGAGTACTTCCTGGCTAATGGCAGCTTTTGACAGCTAAATCATTTTTTCAATTAGTTTCCACAAATGTTGGCAAACACAAACCAATTTTGGGGGGGGGGCTAGGGAGGAGGCATTCAAAATGGTATGAGAAACGCTATTCTGCTTCCAACATGGGCAGAAACCCTCTTTTTCAGAGAGCCGAACAAGCATTAAAATTTAATGGTCTGCTTTCATTTTCTCTGCAGTGTGCATCAAGATGATTATAAATTACAGCATTCTGCTTACTTTTGATGGAAGAAGTCATGTATCAGCATTTGATTTAAAAGCAACGTGTGCTTGACATATGAAACGTGTCTTGCAGATGTGATTTATCACACAACTCTTTTGTGTTTATTTCAGAAGAAAATAGCTGCACGGGAGGTTCGGCATGGTGACAGTGACAACCATCCCCAGAGTGGGGGTGAGGCTGCGGCTTCAACTCATTGACTTCCAAGTGCATGAAAGATGTGGACATATCATTACTTTTCAGTGGAGGAAGCTTTATGATTGTCCACAGAGTTCAACTTTGCTTCTAAGGATGTCATTCTTTTTATGTTTTGAACATCACAGGGAAAAGACGAGGAAGACATTACCAGAGAGGACTGGTTCCCCAAGTTGGATGGAGGAACAAGATATCCTCCTGTGATTCCACTTTGGGACGTAGATGTCTTGTGAGGTTTCTGATATAACACAGTTGGCCCAGGAAGGAGACTGGGAGCAGCTGGAGGATTTTTGTCTGGGTGTACGGTGTGGGACTAGAAGGATGCCACATAAAGGCAGAGCCTGATTCTTCTGTGTCTGGTACTTTGCTCCAGAGTTTATAGCCACCGGTGAGCTAAGCTGAAACATGGCCAAGTGATTCACTCCAGCATCTCTTCGCCAACTGTTCTCACAACAGTGACCGAAACAATTGTGCACAAACTATTCCGGTTTTAAAGGGCATGGCCAAGCAAACAGTAGGGTTGTTTAATTTATCAAATCCAACCAATATCTCTAAGAGATCAGCAGAAACCCAACATACTATTTCAAATTCATACTTCCCGGTGCAGGGTGTAATTTGGCAGTACATTACTACATTGCTGTAAAGCCAAACCTGCGTGTCACCCGCTCCTGTGTAGCTAGCTTCACCAGTCCCTTCAGTGAGGTATTCATGGCCTCACCTGGATGGACAGTTTCTTCCAGTGCTTATAGCATGGCTTTATAATCATCTCTGATCTTTCTTCCTCCCCCTAGACTATCCTCTAAGGTCAAACTTATTCATCCTCCTCTCTTACAGTCCTGACATACATTTTGAGGGGGAACTATTGCTAAATAAACGAATGTATAAATGATGATTTCAGATCAAAAGCGGAGGTGTCACGGCACAGCAAGATTTTAATAATCCCTTTATATTTTTTTTTCCTCTTCATACAGAAAAAGAAATCTCAGTTTTTGGTTGGGTACATGGTTTTGGGGGGAAAAGATTTTGTGAGTCTGCTTGCAGCTAGGTATGGCCAATCAAGTGCAGATGAAGACGGAGTGGTGGGTCAGGCAGGTTCTTGATCATGGCTGGAGAGAGGCTATATTTTGTACGCTGAGGTTCTATTGGGTACAAAAACCATGTATGGCAGAGGACCATGAGGAAACAATCAGAGCACAGCATCCTTGGCCATATTATCTTGGATGTGAGAAGAGAAAACAAATAACCAACTTCAGAAAAAGAATGAACTGAAATCCTTACTTGAAATTCTTAGCAGAAAAACTGACTATGATTTATAGGGTTTGGTAGAAAATTAAAATAAGGTATCCTTTGTTCAAGCGTTATTAAACATTCAAAGCCCACTACAGAAAAGATCAAAGTGAGTACCAGAGTCCTTTGGAACTCAGTGGTCTCCTAAGTAATTGAGCAGACCTTGCATACAAGGCCTGATATCTGACACTAGGCAAAACTTCCTTTAATCAACCCCTCATCTCTTACTAAACCTGAGCCCTGGGAGCTCTCCGTGTCTCCTGGACGTACTAAAGAAACTCTTTGGGGACTGAGGCCAGGACTCTTCTGCTGCTCTTAAATGAAGTTCTCACACTTCCTGAGCTGGTTTTTTCTCCAGGGTGAGGAAGTCACAAGTCAACGTGCATTTTTAGAAGCGCCTCTTCATCCCATGTGGTAGTCTAGCCTAGTTTCCTTCATAGCATGGGGGCTAATTGCAGTGTTTCCCAGTTTCTTTTTTAAGACCTCCCCCCTCCTCTAACTAGAGCCTTAGCTTGAGACTGGGGCCCTCTGTGTGTCACATGCTAACCTGTTGAAAGACTGTGACCATTTGATTCCATTTAGAACATTTGTAAGAACTCGCTGAGTAAGTTGGTGGCCTGCACAAGAAGACCCGTTCAAGTGTGGGGACATTTACCCTGAATCCGTTAGAGTTGGGGCAATTTGCTTGACACATTGAAAGTATTTTGCTTATGGTGACAGCACGCACAAGACTCATACAAACTCAAACTGGACAAAAACCCAGCAGGTAAGTGGGGAAACGGGTTAAGAAGCTCCAACCTTAGCTGAGAAAATTTTGTGGTAAGTACTGGGAGAGGGAGAGTTGATTTTCTTTAAGGGAATGATGCAGCCTGACCAGGCTGCAGTGGATAGATTCACACTGAGGGACATGTGGGGGCACAAACTTGGCTTGATAGGATTTAACATATGTGACAGAATGCATGGACTCCAGTGGGGGGTGCGGTTAGGGGAAGGTCTAAATATGACTAAGATGTATTGTGTGAAATCCACAAAAATTCAATAAACATATTTATTTTCAAAAAAGCATTTTGCTTGATTTTTAAAAACCAATTTGTGCTATAATTTCTTTACTTTCTATATTTGGTTATGTGGACATGTTCGTGCAGATAGAGCTTATATGTATGAATACACATGAGGAAGGATGTAATTCCTCTCATCTGACATTTGTGTGTATAACACACACACACACACACATACACACACACTCATACTAAAGGTTTCCATAAATGGGGGGAGGGGCACATAATGAAACAGAGAACATAAGAATCAGAAGATATACAAATTATAGTCAATGAGGGCACTGTCAAATACGGCAAGCCCTTGTCATCCATATCAACTGAGCGTGTGCTCAGAGCCAGCCCATCCTGAAATGTGCTGTCAAATACACTTCAGATTCAATGGCAGTGTAAGGAAAATGTAAATTTTTATATCTAATTGATAACTTTTAATAAAATATCCACATGCATAAGTGTTATGATCTACTGATATGTTTTGATCGGAATATAAAATTTTAGAATATTATATATAAAAGATATGCTGGGCATGGTGGTGTATACCTTTAATCCCAGCACTTGGGAGGCAGAGGCAAGCAGATCTATGTGAGTTTGAGGTCAGCCTGGTCTCCATAGCAAATCCAGGCCAGCTGGGGCTACAGGGGGACCCTGTCTTAAAAAAAAAAGAGAAAAAAAAGATATGTACCAAACAGAATAAATAGTATATTATCAAAATTAGTTTTACCTATTTCTTTTCAATAAAATGACTACTAAGATCTTTTAAATGTCATCCATGGCTTGGGCTGCATTTTTGTTAGACACTATTCGTATCTCTAGTCAAAAAAGACTTGTTTAGGGACTATAGAGATGGCTCAGCGGTTAAGAACATTGGCTGTTCTTGCAAAAGACCTGGGTTTGAATCCCAGTGCCCACATGGCAGCTAACAACTGTCCATAACTCCAGTTCTAAGGGGGAATCCGACAACCTCTTCTGTCCTTTGCAAGCACTGCATGACATGGGTGCACTTACCTACATGCAGGCAATACACACATACACATAAAATAAAAATAGTACTTTTTGTTTTTTAAGACTTGTTTAAGGACTGGTGTGGTGGTACATGTTTTTAATCCTAGCACTTGGGAGGCAGAGGCAGGTTGATATCTATTGGATGGAGGCCAGGCTGAGAACACGTGATTTCCAGGCCAGCTGAGTTTATTGGGAGACCTTGTCTCAAACCAAACCAAACCAGCCAACCAACCAAACAAGACAAAAACTTTCCCCAAACCTGACAGGCTACATTGTCAATAGAGAGGCCATGATGTGTATTTTTTCCCTCTTGTTATATCTTACTGCCCTAACATTAGTTTTGATATAAATATCCCCATTAACATAATCATAGACCATTGTTCTTGCACGTACAATTTCCCCTGTAAGTGGTGTGTGTTCGTTTTCTATTGGAAAGCCCCCAAAAGAATTTCTCTTATAAGTCTAGAAATATTTTCTAGGTTTCTGCTTGCTTTTTATTGTTTTCCTTTCGCTTATGAATTAGCTTTCGGAGGAAATTCTCCCATAGTTGGCTTTGCAAGAGACAGTTCATCCAACAGAGGAAGCAAAGAAGCCATAGCATTAATCTGAATTTGTGGTGAATGGCTTGCAGTCCTGTGACTGAAGACTATAATTCAATTGTACTAAGAGGCAGCTGTATTCTTTAATTTCTCTCTATAACTGGCTCTTCTGTCTGGGGAATGAAGTCTGGCTGATGTCCACACTGAACACTGTACAGGAATACATACACTTTCCATCTGTTAGTGTTTGTATAGACATCTTCCACACCTGCTGTGATAGGATTCTGGGATAATGTACCATTCTTTTGAAAGACACTTTTGATGAATGTAAAACAGAGATGAAACAATCTCAAGGCCACTGTGTAAAGCTAAAATCAGAAACAAAGCAAAGATTGGGCAAAGGCTTCTGCCCTGGGAAGAAAGAAGAGACCAGATTGTTAGGGTAAGACATCAATAAGATATGCAAGTGCCCTTCAAGGTGAGAATGTTACTCTTTACCATTTAGAACTAGACACTCTATTTCACTGCCATACCCTTTTGCAGCATAGGACTTCAGAGTAAGGCCAGGCCTCCAGTCCAGGAGCCTAAGATACTTGTTTTCCTTATATGTGTGATCTATGCACTTCTTCAAAGCCCTGTATTAATTTCTTTTCTGTTGCTGTGATAAAACAACATGACCAAGACCACTAGTAGGAAGAAGGTTCCAGAGATGAAAGCCCATAATGGCAGCAGAGGAGATGTGATGTTCACATCTTTAACCAGCATTAGAAGCAGAGCAAAACCGGAACTCTGGTAAGGCTTAAGAACTCTCAAAGCCCGCCTCCAGTGATGTGCTTCCTCCAGCATGGACACACCTCCTGAAGGTTCCATGACCCTCCACAAACAGCACAACAAACTGAGAATCAAGTGTCCAAATACTTGGAGAGTATGGGAGACACCTATTCAAACCATCACAGCCCCTTTCCTGAAGTTGCTTACATCTTTGGCAAACAACAGATGATTCTCCTATGATATACATAGATACTTGATGCTAGCAAACTACAATTTCAATGTTTTAAAAAACTATTTATTATTTTTATTTTATGTATATGAGTGTATTGCCTGCATGTATGTAAGTACACTATGTACAATGCCTGAGGATGTCAGAAGAGGATGTCCGATTCCCTGGAACTGGAGTTATGGATGGTTGTAGCCACCATGTGGGTGCTGGAAACTTAACCTGGTCCTCTTTAAAAGTAGTCAGTGCTCTTAACTGCTGAGCCATCTCTCCAGCCCTGCAAACTACAATTTGAAAATGGTGCCTTTATTAAAACTTCTTCCATGTACAATACAAGAGAAAATATATTGGGACAGCATGGTAGAGTGGCTTTGAACTTAGACTCTTAGCTTTCCCATTCTGGTAGCATAGTAAATCTCTCCTTAACCCTTAACAAAACCTTCTTAATCCTATTTTCTTGACTGAACATATCAAGTGAACAATGCTTTGTGTCTCCTAAGGAGGAATAAAAGCAAGGAATCAGTCAGAAAAATCTCATTCTCTAAAATTTCCTAGGAATAATGTCCGCATTCAGCATATGAAACTCGAAGAAAACTGAACTATAGATAAAACCTGAAGTCCAGATTACTTATATACTATGACCTGTGTCTCTGAAGTTGGCCCTTGTCATAAAAAGAAAAGTTGTTGCTTTCTGATCTTGATTGCTGGGTCGAAAAGATCCTTCTATTATAGACCAGAACTTCTGATGGTCATTTCTCTCCCCAGGGAGCAAGATTCAGGGACATGAGTTCTGTACAGAGCAGAGGAACTGCTTGGATTTATCTCAAAGTCGGGGAGACTAGGTTGCTGTGCCTAGCACAAATAGTTATTTTTCTATAAATTGAAAATTGTCAGTGTAACTTTCAGTGGAATTTAGAAATTCTTGTTATCCACTGTTTATCTAATCACTAATCTAGATTTTTAAATGGAGACTTTCTTTGAAAGAAACAAGTCTATTTCCCCTTGTGCTATACTTGTATTTTAATCTTTGCATCCCATTATTATCTGAGAATCTTGCTTGAGAGTTCAAAGAAGAGATTTGACTTTATGATGCAGAAAGAAAATGTCATTCAAAGTAAATTTAAATCCCATATATTTTCAAGTCAATGATCTTACTCTAGACTTTATCCATAAGCAATAATTTAATTCCAAGTGACAATATGCAAGACCAAAATGCTTCAGGTACAAAAGGAATTTATTGGGCCAACTAACTATAGAGATCTGTGTGTTTCAGAAGATGATGTTTAAAAAAGTGGCTCAAAAGATTTTCACAAAGGGCCTTCTCTCTTTGCTGTAGCTCATAGAATTTCTACTTAGAACCTTCCTCTTCGTATTGCTATTTTCCAAAAAAGTTGTTCATTGCTCAGAGTTGTGGGCTGAGTTTGCTCCTCACAATTCATGTGTTGCAATCTGACATCCGATATGCAAAATATGGCTGTATTTGAAAATAGGGTCTTTAAAAAGGTAAGTTAAAGTGAGATCATTAGGCAAGAGTCTAATCCAATATAACGTCTGTCTTTGTATGAAAAAGATTTTAAGTCAACAGAACCACAAAGAGGCAAGACTTGGTGAAGAAAATGGGAGATAAGAAACCCTATAAAAAACAAAACCAAAAACCACATCCAATACTGTCAAGTCTTTTATCTGAAACTTTTAGTTTCCAGAACTGTCAGAATATGTGTCTGTTGTTCTCTCTACCCTGTTGAAGATGCTTTACCATGATAGCCTACCAAATGAGTGTATTTACCAATTTTAGCAAAAGTTCTAGTGGTCACTTTGACGAGATTTGCTTAGGTCACATACCACCTTTGAGCTCTGTGACCAATCACTGAATACTCGGTTAGGTTTCAAGTGAAAGGGGCCCTCAAAGTAGGCCTTTATAGCCATTTGCAAGTGCCTACAGCCTAGTAGAACATGTATTCCCAACGTGGTGTTTTATTTATTGCTCCCTCAGATATGGAGACAAAAAAGAGTAGGAAATATTTTGAAGATAGAAACTATCCTCCAAAATAGGTGTCAATTTAAGAACGTTTTATGTCAATCTGGTGTTTGGGGACTTCCTTGCATAGCATAAGAATCCAACATGAAAACAGCAATTACACAGGGCTCAATGATTATGGCTGTGAGGATTTTACTGAGGGTCTGTGTGAGGGAATGAGGATCATACATTGCTCACATATTGTGTAGCATTATGTCCTAAAATCCGATTTGTGTAAGGATGTCAGTCCTATCATTAAAATCCTCCCTAATGGCCTGTTAATAAGGGCCTTATTGAAAATAAGCTATCTCCGCTCCCTTTCTAGCCCTCACGACCTCTTAGAGCACAATCTGCTTCAGGCCCAACTATCAATCAAGGGTAAATCATGAGTATCAAATTATCATAGGACGTTGGAGAGTTTGGAGGGGAAGCCTAACATCTGTTTTCATATCTGTGTTTCAAGTGAAAATTGTTGAGTTGTCCCACATGATATTCTTGTCTAAGCTATGGCAAGGAAGGGGTCAGGGCAGAATAACTTCATGATACTTATTTGAGATTTGTGAGATACTGAAGGAAGCAAAAAACACTGATGTGTATCCCCCCTTTGTTACTCAGGCAGGATTCTCTCAGTATGTTTCCTAGTGCAATGCAGCACCAGCAAGGTGCAGAGCACATGACTTTCCGAATGGATGACTGAGAACTGCACAGTCTTGGTCCTGCCTGCTACCATCCCATGTAAGTGCTGAGAATAAAGCCAGAATCAACATCTTCATGAACTTCTCAGACTGCAGAGGCAGCTCAGCAGTAGCAAAACACCAGTTTATTCAGTAGCCAAGACCACAACTGGACCCTGGTGCTGCCAGGGGAAGCCAGGTCACTGGCACCGGAGAATCCTCTAGCACTGAATCCTCTCCTGAAGCTAACTGTGGCCAGATACCTACCCTCTCCTGTCAACCCATCTAATAGTCTGTCAGGCTCTATCAGTATAGCCACTGTTTTTCTTGTTTATAACATTTAACTCCAGGTATGACACCTTATACATTGTAGCCTTATTTATTAGATGAATAAGCAAATCTTGTAATTAGCTAAACATATATAATGAAGAAAACTAAGAGAAAAGATAAAATTTACACATCACTTCACAAGCTTTAAGGACCCGCAAGATGTCTTTAACCACTGAAGTCAGGTGTCCTGATAGATGTCAGAGAAGATACACACACTTCCCCTGGGATAAATTACTGCTATAACAACGTTAATAACAGCCATCATTTCTTTAGCATGTATCCTTTGCTGGTACTTGTATCAAATTCCTACTTGTTACACTTCAGGTATTATTTATACCCAGGCATTATTATATCTGATTTTTCTGCAGAGGCTACTAGGGCTAGTTAAGATTAAAAATTTTGACCAAGTTCATAGAGATGGATAGGTAAGTCACTGAGTTGGGATTTTGATCAACTTTGTTCTTCCCAGTTTGAAAGCAAGATCTACTCTTAATATTCTAACAAGCCCGGATAACCGATTGAGCCCTCCTCTCCCACAGTTTGTGTTTAGATTCACAAAAACCTGCAGCTCAGTAAACAGACATTACTTGAACTCTCAGGGTTGTGTGTGTGTGTGTGTGTGTGTGTGTGTGTGTGTGTGTGTGTGTATGTGTGTGAAGCCAGAGCAGAGGGTGCTTCCGGTTTCAGTTGAAAAGGAAAAGAGACAGACCAAGGTGGGATAGTGGAGGTTTGTGGGTGCAGCTGTCACCAAGAACACTAATTCCCTGAGGATAGCTATATAATATAGACGGTTTGGGAGCTGCCTGGTTGGCCTGGGGCTGAGAGGATAACAGAGCTTTCTGATGATAGATCAGATGGCAAGCTAGGTTCCTCAATTAGTAGGCCAATTTCTTGAAACTTCTCTATTTTTCTTAGTTTTACCTTGGTGAAGTTTAATTTATGATGTGGTTGAAACCAATACTTCAAAGAAACTCATGAGGAAAAAAATCTACATGAATGTGGATTACATATGATAAAATTTCTGTCAGAGTGACTAGACAGCCTTCTGCGGCTCTTTCTCCACTCCCTCCCTCCCAGGTTAAATATGACTTAAGCACAAGATCAAAGCCAAAGCATAAAGACCAATTTTTCAAAACTCGAAACAGAAGGAGTTACAGTAAACTCTGAAGTTAGGAGTCCTGGTGCCCAAGAGGGTCCAGGAAACCCACTGAGAAAGGTGTAGCAGCCCCCTGACTCATGGTCAAGCCTTGGCATTGGAATTCTTGTGTTCACTGGCTCACTTACTCATTCATTCACTCATTTGTTTTATGTGCTAGAGAGATGGTGTGAGAAGGAAAAAATGAATGCTCCGTATATAGAGCTAGAGAGTGTAGATCCTTCCAGCTTTAAAGAAAAGAGAGAACAGAGAGGCAGTTTGTGTGGAGACAGAAGACAGTGGGAAGGGGCTAATGTTTATCAGTTTGTAAGTACTCTGAGGCCCATGAATGAGTAGTGAAATAATGCACCGAGGGACAAAGGTCAGCAGGCTGCTCAAACTCTGGGGCAAGCCATGGCACTCAAATGAGAGCCACAAAGTTCGGGTCTAGTAGCTGTGCCCCCAACTCTGCATGAAGCATAGTAAAAGAAAGAATCAACAGCCTGAAGAGAAAGCCTACTACATATCTAACAGAATATTGAGATCTAGAATCTATGAAAACTAAAAACTAAAATAAAATAAAAATATAAAAATTTACAAAACCAGACACCAAAAACTAGATTGTCTAATCAATACATGGGAAAATCAGTTGAAGTGGCAGCACTTAAAAGGAATAAAAACGGCCAAAACATATATTAAAAACAGCAGAGCATTCCTAGTCACGAAATTAAATACAAATTAAAACTACACATTGGAATTCATTAATCCCTGCCATAATGGCTGTAATCAAGAAAACAAACTACAGCAAATCTTAGAAAGGATTTGAGGAAAAAGAACCCTAATACACTGCTGGTAGGAACATAAATTGGTGCAGCCATTGTGGAAATTTACAGGGACCAGCCTTAAGTAACTAAAACCAGAACTACCACATGACATAGTTATACTACTGCTGGGCATATGCCCTAAGGAATCTAACTCAGCATACCATAGAGATACTTGCACATCCATGTTTACTGTAGAATTATTCACAATATTGAAAGATACAGAGCCAGTCCAGATGCCCATAAATGAATGAAGAAAAAAATGGCACATATATACACAGTGTAGTTTATTTAGCTATAAACTATTTAGCCATTTTCTACAGTAAAATAAGTAAAATTGGAGATCATCAAATTACATGAAAGAAGTCACACTTAGAAAGGCAAATTATCACATGTTATAATTCTTATGTGGAATCTAGATTTAAATATGTATGTTGGGAGAAGAAAGAATCTGGAGTTGGGGAAGAAGACAGATGATTCTTCAGAAGAAAATGGCTCTGATGTTAGAGGTGTTGGAGGTATATTAATATAAGTAAATTAATGTGTGTATACTTAATTATCTTAGGTTAATTGGGCACCGTTTTTCTAATTGCATGACAGTCATAAGCTCTTCTTACCTTAATCAGTCAGTTCATGGCTTCAGCTTGAACATCTAGGAAATTATTTAGAAGAAAGAGCATCAATGATCACAGTTTTCTTAAGATACACTGTCTATTGTTTTTCGAGTAGTTTCTTCTTAAAATAATTTCATGCTGTTATTTAAGTAGGCGTTTAAAATATCTAAACCATCACATGTTTTCTCTCACATGTGGTATACTTTTACATACACGCTTATAACATAAGAGCAGAAAGGTGGTCTACTTGAGGCAGGGAATCAGCAGGAGAAGGCAGAAGGATAAAGTGGACAAATAAAAGCAGTGTTTAGTAAAAGGACATAAAAATGACTGAAACCTGCTATTTTGTATTGTAACTAAAAAAGTTTTTAAAAAATCATAAACGGTAACTTCAAAGTAATGATACATGAGGTAAGACTTTTAAAATTAGGGGCAGAAGTGATGACAGAGCAGTTAAGAGCACTGGCTGCTCTTGTAGAAGACCCAGGTTTGGTTCCCAGCACCCTTATAACAGCTAATAACTGTCTGCAAGTTCAGTTCCAGGGGGCATGACGCCCTCTTCTGGCCTCTGTGGACATTGCACACATGGGTGCACTTACATACTTGCAGGCAAAACACTCATACACATAAAAATAAATAAATATAAATAAATATTTTAAAGAGTATTTAAACATTTTACAGAAATTAAAAACTATCTTGTAGCTGGGCGTGGTTGAACACACCTTTAATCCAGCACCTGAGAGACAGAGGCAGGTAGAGCTCTGTGAGTTCAAGGCCAGCCTGGTCTACATAGTGAGTTCCAGGCCAGCTGAGGCAACAGGGAGACCCTGTCTCAAAAAGACAGAAAAAAAAAATAATAATAAATAAATCCAAAAAAACCCAAAAAACTAAAAAACAACAGCAAAATCTATCTTGTGTATAATCTATGTTTACTATAAGAAATATTAAAGAAAGAAATTGAGATGAGTATACTTTTAGTGAAACGAAGCATTGTCTAAGGAAATGGTCATGGACTCAGAGCTGACCTTCACTTTGGGGGGTGTATGTCACTTTGGCTCTGAACAGGCTTATCACACCTCTGAGCAGCAGTTTCATCCTGTGAAAAAGAAAGAGGTTGGTCTCTGAGGCTGCATCTACTCAGGGCAATCTCTGAGTCATTGAATCTGAGTACAAATTAACGCAGCTCTGCGTGCATAAGTGATTTCTAATTGCTGATGTGTGACAATTTAAAATAAGAAGCCAAAATGGTCTCTATCATTAGCTTTGACCCAGTCTCCCTCTAAGACAAAGGCCAGCCACTCCAATTTCATCTATCTTGGTTACTCAACTCCAACGGGGATAACATTCTTGATACCTGGCTTTTCTTCATGTATCTCTTGTCCAGATTAATAAGGCTCTGATCACTCTGAAAGAAATGGCTCACACATTGATGACACATTAATTTTCTTAGGTCACTGTGACATCATTTGCTTAATTCTATTCCAAAGTGGTAGACATGGACTCTATTGTCCTTACTGAGCTACAGCTTCTACCTAAAAGGAAAGAAAGTTATTTAGAAGTTTTCTTAAGATGTGTTCTTCAGGTAGTTTCTCATGAAAATGGCGACATGCCATTATTTAAGCAACTATTTTATTCCCTCTTTCAATATCATCTAGCGGATGGGAGACAGGTCACAAACCAGAGACATTGTGGGCTTTTCCAAAAGGGGTGTTCTACAGGTTGATTCTGGTTCATACTCATCTTGGAAAGCAGGGAGCTGCTCTCCACCCAGTAGATGGACTTAGGAAATTATATTTTTTCACATTCTTTATGTGGAAAGAGAAATCTGTTAGCTCCCCAGACTTGATTAGGCTTTATTCTTAAGAAATCATGTTATAAGAATTGAAGATTTAGCTCAGTGGTCGAGCATCTGCCTAGCAAGTCTTCAGCTCCAAAGGAAAAATAAAGAAGAACAATAACAATGAAAGAAAACACAAATCACAAGGCAAGTAGCACACAAAACCTCCCGGCACCCACATGACACTAACAACCATCAGTAACTCTGGTTCCAGAAGATCTGGCACTCACTTCTGTCCTCTGAGGGTATTGTATGACATGGGTGCACTTATGTGCATTCAGGTACACTCATAGACATCAAATAAAAGTGAATCGTATAAATAAACCATGTTATAGGTAGAGACGATTCATTTTTAATTAATAATAAGCAAGGAATCTGGGCGGGAGGAAACTATACTCATGGCTGGTGATAACACGAGGCTCTGTTAACAAGTAAGAGCTGAACAGATAAGAAATGTGTTGCGTGGCTTGTCTTAAGTATATTTACAAATATCTAGAAGGAACTATATTACAGAGGATGATCCCTTTGTGCATACTTACAGCTCTTGTCATAGAAGAGCCAAGGCTACAAATACACTTCTATACAAAGGGCATGCATTTCCACACAATGTACTCTTTAACAAGCAATAAGTCAAAAAAGAAATCACAAAAGAATTAGAAAACATCTTGAGCCATGTGAAAATGAAAAGCATTACTCTAAACCCAGAAGGATGCATCAACAGCAGAACAAAGGACATTTAAGTCAGCAATCAAAAACCTCCCCACAAAGAAAAGCTCAGTTTCAGATAGTTTCAGTGTAAAATTCTATGAAACGTTGAAAAAAGAATTACCATCATTCCTCCTCAAATTCAGGTCACTCAGTTGTGGATGAGGCATCTTTATCAGCCTTTCCTCATTCAAGGCTCAGAAAACTTCATGAAAGAGGGTGCCAAAGGAATATAAGCACTGGCATATGGGGAAGAGCTGTGAAATGCTGACTTTGGGATGTGACACGACTGTTGCACATATCAATTCACAGCAGCTGTGGTTATGTGCACAAGACCAAACCAGTCAAAATTCCATTGAAGAGTTATTAATAGTTGATGGCTACTGAGAAAGAAAGATTCACTCTTCTTTGGGGATACAAGTATACCAGTTGCCCATGCTAAGGGAGGAAGGCAGGGAGAGAGGGGAGAGAGAGAGAGAGAGAGAGAGAGAGAGAGAGAGAGAGAGAGACTCTCTTCTTTGGGGATGCATCTACACCAGGTTGCCCATGCCCCAGTGGATGACCCCATACCCATGTGCCTATGGGCAACAATAACTGGACTCAGAAGGTTATTGACAACAAAAACAACAATAGAAAGACAGGAAGTTGGGAGGGAGACAGTGTGAGGGACATTAAAGGGATTTGGAGAGAGGTAGTGGTGAATGGATATGATCAAAATTAAGTATAAACATATGACATTTTCAAAGAATAAATACAAAGTATTATTTAAAAAAATTAATCAGCACCAAGTGTGGTGGCACATGCCTTTAATCCCAGCACTTGGGAGGCAGAGGCAGGGGGGTGTCTGTGACTTCAAGGCCAGCCTGGTCTACATAGTGAGTTCCATGACAGCTGGGGCTACAGGGAGACCCTGTCTCAAAAAGACCAATAAAATAAATAAATATATAAATAAATAATAAATAAATTAGCATACAAATTCAAGTCATATGATCATTTCAGTTGATGACAGAAGAGCATTTCTTAAAATTCAATGTACTTTCACAGCATGTACAATGTAAGCTCAAGCTAGACAAAATCCCAGCATCGATGTGGAGACATGGGTAAGAAACCCAATCCTACTTGAGGAATCATTGGAGTATGGCCCCTGGGAAAGGGAGACTCAGTCTCTTTTAAGCACATGACTCTTGGTAGGTTAATCAAACTCCTGTGGATGGAGCCACAATTTGAGACCCAAATTTGACTCTATAGGCCTTAATATATGTTACAGAGTACATGAAATTGGGTGAGGAGTAGCAAGGGGTATAGATAGGGGAGGAGATCTAGAGACAATCAAAATATATTGCATGAAATTTGCAAAACTTCAATTAAAAAAAGAAAACATTCAGTGTACTTTCATGATGAAAACTGAGCAAACAAGGAATGGAAAGAAAATGCGTCAATCTACAAAGAGCCCACAGATAACACAAAGTCGAGGATGAAACACTGAAAGCTTTTCCTATAAGGTCAAAAACAAGGCAAGGATACACACTCTGATAAACTGTTCCATATAGGACTAGTATCTTAAACAGAGTAATCAGGGAAGAAAATGAATAATAGGTATTCAAAATAGAAGTGAAGTAAAATTATCTCTCTTTACAAATGACACAATCTTATGTGCAGGAAATCATAAAGCTTTACTCAAAGAAAGCTTTTAGAATGAACAAAAATTAGAGGATACAAAAAAAGTCAATACAGTAAAAATCATTGAATTTCTACATATTAATATACAAAGTAAAAATGAAAGAAAACAATCCCATATAATGTATCATTTAAAATTAAATCTCTTAGAAATTAGTACTCACTGTGAAAGACCTGTACACTGAAAACTATGAGGTGTTGATGACAGCAATCAAGGAGCATTCAATTAAATGAAATTCTACCCTGTATTCACAAATTTGAAGAGCTAATATCATTAACATGCCCATACGACTCAAAGTAATCTATAGCTTTAATGCAGTCTCTTTCAATGTCTCAATGATTTTCCTGCAAAAATAGAAAAGGAGACTGAGAAATGGCTCAGTAGCTAAAATGCTTTCAACACAAACATGAGGACCTGGGTTTGTCTCCCCAGTACCTAGGAGGAAGTCAAGATCAGTGACACACACCTGTAGCCCCAATGCTGGGGAGGTGGAGACAGGAGGATCCCTGAAGCTCACTAGCCAGCTAGTCTCCCCAGATCAGTGGGCTCCAGGTTCAGTGAAGGACCCTGTCTCAAAAGGTAATAAAGTGGAGAGTGACATAAGATACCAAACACTGACATTTGACCTCTATACATATACTCACATGCATGTATGCACCCATGAACAAATGTGCACATACACATAAACATGTATGTACTCACAGATTGAAAGAGAAAACATCCTAACATTCATGGAGACTCTCTCAAAGAAGTCCAAATGGGCATTAAAGAAAAAAAAAGAAAAGGAAAGCTGAAGTCCTGATTTCTTAAACATTTTACAAAGATACACTAATTAAAACAGTATGGTACTGGAATAAATGGTATTTAGACCAATGGGACATAATAGGAAGTCACATTTATGGTCAAATGATCTTTAGAAAACAGCACAGTGGAAAATTATAATCTCTTCAATAAACATTGGGAAAAATCAATACCTATAAGTAATAAATGAAGTAAGGAACTTACATACCACATGCCAAAACTGACTCATAATGACTTAAAGCCTTAAACATTGGAATTAAAACTACAGAACCACTAGAAGAAATCAGAGAGGAAATCCTTCATGACTGTATTTGGCAATGATGTCATAGATATGACACACAAAGCTTTGGCAATGGAAACAGAAATATGTGAATAAGACACAATAAACAAAAATTTCTGGGCCATAAGGGGAAAAAAATCAACAGAATGAAAAGATAACCTATAGAGTAGGAGACTGCTTGGAAGCCTGATGAGTGCTTCACATCCAGAACATATAAAGAAGCTTATAATTCAACAAGAACAACATAAAATAATCTAATTTCAAAGGACTCCTATATTAAACCCACCCATCCATGATTCAGGGACCACTGCAGAAGACAGAGTTGAAAGATTGTAAGCTGCATACAGCCTGTGTGCTCAAAATTCTGTCTCTATATAACATTATGAATTTATTTTCCCATTGTCTTTACAAAATGATAAAGTTATAGTTGGAGAAGTGAACATATACCTATAATGTGAACTGATCACCTCTGTTAGCATCTCTAATTACAAAATAAAAAGAATCTACCATAAATTATGTCTTGGCTTCTGTTCTGTTCCGGTGTAAGATGGTATTTAGTCTTATGGACTGCTTGTGCAGGCAGACCTATACAGAAGCATGCTGGTCCCTTCTCTCTCTGAGAATCCTTGTGCAAATTTTCCAGATTAAAATGTCCCACAGTGCTTTATATGTTCTGAGTATATTGGACTTCTTGTTTGGGACTTTAGGAGTTATTTGCTAGGGGTTGGAGAGATGGCTCAGTGATTAAGAGCATAGGCTTCATTTCCAGAGGACTCGGGTTTGATTCCCAGCACCCACCTAGCAGCTAACAACCTTCTATAACTCCAGTTCCAGGGGAATCCAATGCCCTTTTCTGACCTCCATGGGCATTGCATGACATAGATGCACTTACATACATGCAGGCAACACACTCATACCCAAAATAAAAATAATAAATGAAAAGAAATTTTAAGAGTTGTTGATTTTTGTTGGAAAGAAGAGCTCTTATGTTTTTGCATCTTAGTATTATTGCTGTGGTCTCTATGACAGTAACATTTTTTAACTTATCTTAATCATAAAGCTTTAAAAATTAATTAAGCTGTGTATACATGTGTGTACTGTGTGTTTGTGCCTGTGGTAAAGCTGTGAATGTGTCATTTGAAAATATGTTGCTTTGGCCAACTGACTAGTAAAAATTAAAGGCACTTGAAAAGCAGTAAGTGAAAGATTGCCCCAACCTCCCTTCTGTTTCTTAAAAGCAGAAGATGAAATTCTCCCAGGAGAGGTGTTGGTATGCTTGATGAAAAGTGTCACCCCAGTCATCAGTGACAAGAGGTGGAAGTTGAGGAAAATCTGAACAAACATCTTGCTCCATTACCCATTATCTCTGTAGTTATTTCTAAGCCTTGACCCTCTCTGTCCCGGGTCCCCCTGCCTTGCTATACACTGTAATTTCATATTCTAGGTCGAATTCCACATGTAAATGTTCAACTCTAATTGCCTCACTGGTCTTCAGTTCCTTATATAAGCTCCAGTGCCACATAAAGCTTAAATAAATTTGTGTCTTTTCCCTCTGTTGGCCTGTCTTATGGCATTAGTTCTCTGACCCACCTAAAGACCATGAGAAAATGGAGCAAAACTTAGCCTCCCCTGTAAAGGGTATGTACTTTCCTTTCTTGAGGTTTTAAGCAAACCAAGTTTTTCAATTCTCACAGTTTCAGGTCACCTCTTGTCTGTTATCATTATCCTGCTGTCAGAAGTTCTGTTACTTTCCTTGTCCATAGTGACCACGCTCAATGCCAAGCTGAATATATGGAAAATGCCTTATTCTGGTGGTAGATAGTTTCCAGCTGTTAAGTGCTGAATTTTTCTTCACATACATGTATAAGTGTCTAGTTGTGACTCAAGTAGAGACTTTTATAGGGGAATGAAAAAAATGACATATTTTAGGTGGTAAGATGCTGGGCTCTGGGACTCCAAACACATTAAATATCTTCATCCTCTATTATATGGACATCACATAGCTGGAGGCCTTGAGGACACTTTTATATGACCCTGGAGGCTCAGGAAGGCAAAAATGCAGAAAACCAGCTCAATTTAATAGCCTATTAAATTGTCCTTCCAAACTGCATACCTCATAAGTTTTTCTCTTCTTAAAAAAGAGTGAAAAAATGACTGTCTTTTTGGACAGGAGAGATGGCTCAGCAGTTAAGAGCACCGGCTGTTCTTGCAAAGGATCTGTGTTCAATTCCCACAGTCCACATGGTGACTAACAACTGACCATAATTCCAGGTCCAGGGGATCTGATGCCCTCTTCTGGCCTCTGTGGGCATTGCATGACATGAGTGCACTTACATACATGCAGGCAATACACTCATACACATAAAATAAAAATAATGAATAGAATTAAAAAAAAAAAAGACTGTGTTTTTCAAGGTCCTAGGTTACAGAAGGAAACATAGATCTATCTTCAGAGACTGTACATAGACCCCATGGCACCACCCTGATAAGAGAGTCTTCATCATCTTCTGTGCAACCTAAAATGAAATAAATGCCCATCTTAACTAAAGCATAATGTAAAAATATTTGAGATTCCCTGGTACTGTTTTTGAAACGTGCCCTCCCAGACTGACAGGGTCTCTGTTCTCTCCAAGAAGTCAGGTCTCTTGTTCTAAGGCATTTCCAGCAAGCACATTGAAGGATGCTCTTTTGACATGACCAGAATTCTCACCTTGGCAGCCTGCAGCATGGGTTTCTCCAAACCACACAAGGTGTTAAACACTATGATGAAGCCTTTTATCTTGCCTCTCTAGATGGACTGAGCTAGTGTTCTTGAATGAATCATCAGTTCTGCTTCCTTTTGATGAAGATGATGCAATCAATTCTGCCTCAGTCCCTTTTAATAGAAAAGTTGTGAGTAGTTTGGAGGTGAGTCAGACCAAGCTGATACTAAAGTAAGTAATTCAACTTTGACCCCACCATGCCCAACACAGCTCCTTATTGGGCATTTTGAGTCTGAATATTCAGGCCCAATGTCCTTTGCTTCAGTTTCTAACCACAGAATAAATGCAGATGCATTTTCCTGGGGCACCTCCTTCCCTGGGACACTGGACAGTCAAACTGTGACTGGGTGTTTGGCTATTGCCATGACCACATGCTCATCGGTCAGGGATGAGCACTTCACTTCCTGTAGAAATAAATTTATAACCACATCTTCAATATTCAAGAAGTATTGATACTTTTTATTTTCTTCAAGCAAATTTAAATCAAATTCCGTAAACAACCTCACTAGCACCTCCCTACACTATCCTGAAGGCCAGGCAATTGGAATTGGTTAGCACTGATGCTCTAAATAATTTCTGTAAGTTAATTCAGTCTGCTCTGATTTTATGAGTTAAATTAGTCTGCAGTAGGATCTTTCAACCTTGCTACTTTGGGCTGGATAAGTCCTCATGGTGGGAGCTGTTCTGTAGGCTGCAAGGTATGTAGTAACCTGTCTGTCCTCTACCTAGTAAATGTAATTAGTGTCTCCCCACCAACAGTGATCATCAAAATATCTCAGATTTGCTAAATAGTTGGCTGCATAATCTGTGAGTTCTATCAAAATAGCAATGTCGAGCCCTCTGAAAATAATTATTCACAAAAAAGAGTACAGTGATATGTCTGTAACAAAATAACTTCAGTAACTACAGGCAGTAAAATACAAGAAGTGCTTTGGGATAAAATCTTATATAACATAATTAATGAAGCTACTTGTTTATTATTTATTTATTTATTTTATGTGTGAGTGTGTTGCCTGCATGTATATAAATACCCCTGTGTTGTACAATGCCTACAGAGGTCAGAAGAGGGCATCGGATCCCTGGGAACTGGAGTTACAGAAGCATATTAGCCAGCATGTGGGTGCTGGGAACTGAACCTGTGTCCCCTGGAAGAGCAGCCAGTACTCTTAACTGCTGAGCCGTCTCTCCTGGCCCTAATGAAGATACTTTATTAATGTGATCTCTTGACCCTAAGATTTGTCTAGTTTGTGTTTTTTGCATATTCATAGAATCACCAAATTTCACATGGAATCATTGCATTTCTAGTTACAATTGAAGGTAATGTCCATTGCTTTTAGAAAATGGAAGCTTACAACTAATTTTTAATTCTGAGAAATGATTTTTGAATGAGTCAACAGTTCATAAAGCTATTAAGCATATTTTGTAAGCTACGATACATTTCTGGTAAGTTGTTTTCAGTACATAGTTTGAAATTTCTAGAATTGGTGATTCATTTGTAATCACTTTTCTAAAAAAGTTTAGCTGTTCATACAAACCATTTTCACGTTGCTTCATTTTAATGTAAACGATGTTTTAATGTCTCCTCTGCTATTTCCTGTGAGTTGAGGTAGTTGTATTACCAGCTGAATTTGGTTTCATGATTTATATACCATTCAAGGAGTATGCTTATGCTTTCTTAGTATTGTATCTTCTGATATCAGCAAAATTGAAGTTAAATATGCCTTCCTCATGAATTGATTCGTAAGCTTCCTAAGGCATTGCATACTCTTTTGCCAGGTGTGGCTACCCATGCATTTAGTTCTATTTCTGATCCTGTGGATATTTTCTTCATACTCTTCTAACCATTTTTCAAAATCAAAGCATCTAAGCAATTTGAAGAACTCCAATAACTCCCTGGTATGTCTGTGTGAATACTCAGGAAGTTCGGTGTTCTGTTTTCAATCTAGCAACATAGTTGTCCTTTCAGAATGTGAGGGTGTGTGTGTGTGTGTGTGTGTGTGTGTGTGTGTGTGTGTTATGGGTGGGTACAATGATGAAAGACAATAAGCTGAAGAAGGGTACCTCATAGTGAAGCTCACCCATTAAATTCAACAAATATTGATGAATGCCCATTATGTGTTAAACATTGTCTAATTTTCAGAAATAAAGCAATAAAATAAAATGAGGTGTTCAGGTCATTGACACTTTTATCTGAGGAGATAAGAATGAACAAATGCCTACGTAAAATGTGCTGTTTTCAGGTTGAGGTGAGTGCTATTTGAAAAGGGAATATTGCCAGGTACAGGGTGAGCCTGGGCAAGGGTTACTGTCTGCTAGGGGAAGTCTTGAGTATAGCAGTGAGTCATTGGCGTAAGGCCTTGGGGAGTGAGGGAAGAAGTCTGTGTGAGGAAGGGCAACTGCCTCCTGGGACTGTAACATGGAGGAGGCCACAAGCGTGGGAGCAGAAAGGGTCTAGCTATTGGCTGTGGGTCATTTTCTGAGAGAGTTGAGAAAGCTTGGCAGTTTGAGCAGAGCCGCATGGCTGGAGTTCTGTGTTAAAAGGATCCTCTGGTTATCTCCATCAATCATCCTGCCACAGAAGGCCTTTAAGTGCCATTTAACTCCACAGTGCTGGCAGGAGCTGCCCTTTGGGAGCCTTTCTGGGTCTGTTTTGGGGCAAGCAGAGATAATGAGAATGAGATCCAGCTGGTAGAGCGTGGTGCCTAAGTTCTCGCTCTGCTACTGCGGGAGGCGTTCCAGATCCTGGGCGGGCTCCCTGAATACCCTGGATCTCACAGGGTAGCTGAGCGCAGCTGCTGGAATTTGTCCCGAGCCATTCCACCATCTTCCCAAACCAACTCCATTTGAGGCAGCAAAAGATCTTTTCACAGTGGCTTAGCTGTTAGGGCCACTCCAAAGATGGTGGTTCAGTGTGAATTGGCCTTTTCAGGGCTGAATGACCACTGCAGTATAAATGGATAACAAGGCCTACTGGTTATGGAGGACTCTCAGGAGGCTCTGCCCCACTTGGCTCTCAGCAAGGTAAAATCTCTGAAGTCACTTTGGAGTGGACACATCCTTCCTGCAGGCTAACTTTGTTGTGGGGCCTGATTTCAGACTCCGAACATCACACACTTCAGAGGCCTTGAAAGAACGGAGCTGGCACTAACCTGGAAACCTCCTCTTTGAGTACCAGCTCTGTAGTGTCAAGGAGCACTATGAAAACTTCCAAGGGAGAAAAAGAACCACTAGTCCTACCTAGCTGTATAGCCAATGAGCCTCAACAATGACCAGGCCCAAAAGGGGATATCCCTAATGGTGCAATGGTAACAGTTTTATCTTGGGGACCCACAACTGTTATATTGAACCTACAGCCCACTCAGTAGGAGGGAACCCATACCTGGTACTGGAAACCTAGCCAAATACCAATGGCTGGAGAGGTCATAGACCCTAGAGGAGAACTACTGCTGTTATTTTCCTAAGTCAATACAAGTTATAACTGTGTTCTAAAAACCTATCCTTAGACCCACAGATAAGTGTAACTCTTACCTTCATCAAAGAAGCTTCTTTTTGCAGCAGATGGAGACTCTTACAGAGATCCACAACTGGTCAAAATGAAGAGAATAAGGGCCTGTGGGGTACCCAACCCCGGTGATATACTTACAATGCAACCCCTACATCTAAAGCTCAGAAAAACATCACAGAAGAGAGGGCAGGAAAGAGTGTAAGAGTCAGAGGGCCAGGTTACCTGCTGGTAGATGGTATCTTCTAGATGTAAGAGAAAGCTGTACCCACGAAAGCTCAATAATATAACAGCCTAAGGAAGACCTTCATAATGACAGTAACAGCTGGCATGCCAAGATATATGGGGAAATTACACAAGGTCCCACCTCTAGGTGAAGAAATACAGGCAATCAGTGGCTGCTGAGAGGGAAGATCAGTTTTTCCCAGGGATGAGCTCCCTAATAGATTATCTAATCCCAATCCCAAGTGGCCATCCCTAATTACATGTAGATACCAGCAACACCAAATAGACTCAGTAGATTGTGTGTGTGCGCATACGTATACGTACATATGTGTATATATATGCACACATATGTATCAATAATAATTAAAGAAGAGGTCAGGAAATTGAGGGATTGGGGGAACCTAGGAGGAACTGGAGCTCGGAGAAAGAAGGTAGAAATAGTGTAAATACAACATTCGTGTATTCTGAACTTCTGAGGAAATGTTTTAAAAATTATTAAACATAAATAAAAAGAATGATATCTAGAAGTTTAAATTGTGAAGCTATTATTAAATCATGATGTGACTTTAAGAAAAACAAAATCATGAACCCCCACCCCCAAAAGGATGGGCATAGACAGTCCGGTCCACTTTTTCTGATAGATCAGGGCTCCTCATTTTTCTTCTGAAAGTAATGTCAGTGAGCCACAGGGAAGCAAATCCTTGTGTTTCCGCTGACATTGGCAAAACATGTAGCCAAGCTTGGTGACACACATTTATACTTAGGTGCCTTGTTAAAATGTTCAGGCTGGACTATTGCATTCCGAAAGGTACTCAAGGCCCAAGTGTGAAAAAAACCTGCAGATCTTCACTCTAAGAAGGAGCTTCTCTGATGTTCCTCTTTCCCCCTTTGCTGCTGCCCACTGGCACAGTTGTACAGACAATGTGTGGATTTGAACCTCGGTGCATTCTCTAAAGCTGTGGGAATCTTTGTACCACTTCTTCAGTTTAATCTCAGGTAGGAGAGTGACACAGAGAGACGTTAGAAGGATCAGACCAATAAAATGGGAAGCTCCCTGACCCAAAAAGAAATGAATAAATTCATACTCGCCACTGCTGTAATTTCACCAAGAGCAGGTGACTTCTTTTTCTAGTTAGTTGTTTTGCAAGCTTGGCATTATAGAAGAAAAGTAGAATGTCAATAAATTCAACTTTGAACATCCATTCAATGAGTTATTTCCTAGTAGGAAGAAAAAAAATTGAACCAGGCCTGGCAGTCTAGAGGAAAACTGTGTAAATGACTTGTAACTAAGAGGATATGACCCTCTGCATAATTCATAATCATTAGTCTACGTGACACTTTTGCAGTCACTCTGCCAGTGCACTCTCAGATGCACAGTCCAGACCCAGGCAGGCTGCTCAGCAGCAGTCCCTTCTGTGAGCCTATGATCAGATTTCTCGGACAGACAACTCCCTGGAAGGAAGGATATGTTTGGACCACAGGATTTTTCTTTCTTTCCTTCCTTTTTTTTAAAAAACAGAAAACGCTGGCTCAGCTTCATCATGTGTGCAATTTAAAGGTTGCTCAAGTGAGTCTTTAAAACTGCATAAAAGCAATTCTGCAGTGCCTGGGACACAGTATTGCTATAATGTTCCGCACATACATCTGCATGATTTCTCAGAGCTAATTCAAATTTAATGCATTGGTAATTCCTTTCCCGCCGAAGCCACCCAGCAGTAATCTGAAGGTTACAGAATGATCTTCTAGCTCAAATAGCACTTTTAGACCAACATAAATGTAGAGGCAGAAGTGTAATGGGCAGAATTAGGCTGGCGATGATACATGCCACCCTCATTACCACTCTGAGTGAGAATGATCAGAGTTTAGAGTATTTTCAGAAGGATAATCATAATACAATTTTAATAAACCTGAGAGTCAAACTATAGGCTTTCATCAGAAAATGTATAATAACCAAAAATGGCAGCACATGAACAACGCAGGAGATATTTCTCTAACAGTTGAAAAAAAAAAAAAACATTCTGGGGTAAATTAGGTTTTGATTACAGTACTCAGAAGAGAAAACTCACAAATTCATAAGGCACTGGAGAATAAGGGTTTAACTTAGATGTCATAAAAGTATTGACGTTCAATTAAAGTCTGCAGAAATAATGAAAGAGTAATCTTGGGGTTATGTTAAAAAAAACTGAGCACGAACTATTAAATTTTAGAATAAAGTTACATTGTTACAGAAACTAAATGTGAAGATATTACTTACAGGTTAGCCTTAACCTTCATATAATTTCCACACTTATTAATAGATTGCATTTCTAAGGTAATTGTCATGATAGATAAGCCAGTGTTGAAAGTGTCGAAGCAGCCTTGTGAAGTAAATCCACACCTTTCCTGTTTTCCTTACTTTTTACCCTGTTTTTGCTGTTCCAGGGTGACATCCAGATCTCTATGCGCAAAGTTCTGTTATCACATCTCCTGAGGTTCCTTTCACTTATACAGTTTTTCAGGCTTTGTTTTGGACAACCTTGAAACTGGTACTGGTGAGGCACTTTGCAGGCTGCCCCTCAATTGACATTCTTCGGATGTTTTTCTTATGATCACACTGCATTATGGTTTTGGGAGACCACTGAATACAGATCAACCTAATACAGCATGTTATCACACTGAATGTTAACCTTGACTTAGGTAGGACCACTTAGGTGGACTGCCCCCATTTTGTACTGTGTACATTGGAATTAGGACATTTTTGTCCAGCTCATACTTATGTAGTGAGGTGTTATAAGCTAGTTCACCAAGGAAAAATATTACCTGAATTATTTGGAATTGTTTACATGAGCGATTCATCTATTTTCCTCTATTTCTTTTTAGTTTAAGTGTATCAATATAGACTCATAAATGATGGGTTATAATCCTATAGTAGTTTGTTGTTTAACTGTCATCATGTGGCCATTGGAGCATGTTCAGGTGGCTTTTATGTCCCTTTGGCACGTCCTAGTCAGTGTGGATTTTACTGCTGGTGTCTTTAAATATTTGTATATGTAACCATTTGTATCTACAGCAAGCTGCCTGTCAGATCCAATGAGGCTTTCTGATCATAGTTGATTTTCCTCCTGCTTACCTGACACCTCTTACTCTGTCAGTGAGAAGCTTGGTGAGGGAACATTTTCACTATTTCTTTTCCAATCCAGATAACAGAGTAACTCAGTGTCTTTTATTTAACTCTGGGTGTACCGTGGCTTTCTCCCTCCTACTCAATTGATTGACATCACTCAGAAGTATGAAGGAATTAGCTTTGGTAATTTCTGAACTGACTGGCTACCCAAGTCTATATAGGAATATTCTCATCTTTTAAATATGATTCCCTCAAGGCTTAAAAAGTTGTGAAACAGATTACACAATCATTTCTTGCTCTATGGTAGTTAAACAAAAGCATTTAGTTTCAAGTGTTAGCAACCTAATAAACTTCATAGAAGTAAAATCACTAAAAGCTGTCTTTCCCTGAAACCAAGTATTGCTCATTGGCAGATGTTATCTGTTAGTAAAAGGATTGCAACCCACAAATGCAGGGGATCAAGGTTCTGCTTAATATGAAAACCTGACATCATTGGTGTCACTTACAAATCTGGTATTAATTATTTGATAAGCTTGGGGCTGACTTCGTAACACAGACGTTTTCTTGTATGAATGGTGAATGTCAAGGATGACTTATTACCTGAACACAGTTAAAAGGAAGGCTAATATGATTTCTTATAGGCAAGGCCCAATGGCAGCTGTACCAGAGAGTCAATTACAGTGCTGTATGTACCACAGGAGCTTATTTTTCACAGTCAGAGAACAGGAGAAGGAAGGCGCAAGTGTATCTCCACTGGGAGGTTTCCGCTTCTCTCTGTTTTGGATTATGAACCCAGGGAAAGAATAAGTAAAGAGTGGAAAGGCAGGATTCTAATTCAACAGTCTCAAAGACTATCTTTTTAGATAGTCTCCAGAGAGGATTAATCAGGAGGTATAGAAAAGTTCATGAAATAGCCCTTTAACAGAATATCAGATGGTGAGGTCATGGAGAAATGCGTCAGCATTGTTATCATTGGGCTGAATTTGCAGGCAAAGACAATTTTAAATAGAGACCTCAGAATAGAAATGTTTCGGTTTGTTTTTTTGTTAGGAATACAAGACATACTGAATGTGGCCTATTAGGAAAGGGGAAAACAAGACAAAAATGAAAGCCATGTTTCATGAGCCTTATTATATAATAAGGTATAAAAATATTTTCTTAAATTCCAGGTTAACTTGTGGACATTTATCCCCAAGAGAGGAATAATCTTTGAGTAAATCACCAGGTAAGTTGAAGGCAAACACAGGTCCCTGCCTAGCTGTGGAAGCAGTGATTAGTTGGAGGAAATGGAATCTCCCAACATACACAATCTTTTTCTGGACCTGATTGATTTTTTTCTCCGGACAATTCAGATTGTCCCTACCTTAGATGACAGTTTGTTGACAAAATCGCTCCTCACAAAGCAGCTTTACTTGTAGATAACTCATCTTACATTCAACCTGGACACCTGGTTTTGAACAAAATACCAGCCTTCATTGTGGGGTAGAGGACAGCAGGGCACAGTGTTAATAGCATACACCCAGATCCCTCATAAAATCAAAGTTTTGTCTGCCTCTGAGACCTGGTGTGAGAAATGCTGATGAAATTTTGTTCCTGGTTATAAAATGGTCACCAAAGGCCAGAGCCTGCTGTGGGTCTTATTAGGCCTGGAGCAGCAAGGTGGACATTCTTAGGTGCCTGCTGTGGGGACTCTGGTGTCCTTTTGAAAACAATGTTTGTTCTTCCTGGGTTCCATTACCACTCAGTGCAGAATAAAGGGGCCAAATCACAGCCGCAGGGTCAGAGTGTGATAAATAGGCACGTGAACGATATAAAAGTTAACCACTATCTTCATCCACCTTTTCTTCATTGGTTCAATGAGTTTATTTAATCAGAAGAAATCACCTTTTTTTTTGCAAAATTATTGACAGCTATCCTGATTTCAGTGAGCCTTTGTGGTTCAATAACGGGGTCACATTTTTTCAGTCCTGAAAATCCAGACCTGGAAGCTGCTAGTCTTGTTTCTTATAATAGTTTTAGGAATGGCATCACTGAAGCTTGAAGGAATGGTCCTTTATATAAATATTTTTTATTCCATAGGCCTCAAAATTAAATTTGACATTTCCACATATTTTAGCATAGTAATTAAAAATGTAGACCCAAAACTGAAACCAAAACAAAATGACAATATAATGGAATCTCATTTTTTTCCTTTCATGGAATCTCATTTTTTCCTTTCAATTTCATAATCCAGTTTAGTCAATATTAACTTTATATATATTAAATATCTTATCTATTATTTTTATTTTATGTTTATGAGTGTATTGCCTGCATGTGTTTAAGTGCAATGCTCATGGAGGTCAGAAGATGTTAGATTCTCCTGGACCTGGAGTTACAGGTAGTTGTTAGCCATCATGTGGGTGCTGAGAAATGAACCTCGATCCTTTTCAAGAATAGTCAACGTTCTTAACCACTGAGCTGTCTCTCCAGCTCTCCAGCCCAAATATATATTTGAGATGGGGCCTCACTATGTCCTCAGGCTGCCTTTGAATTTACAATCCTGTCTCAATGTCTTGAGGGCTGTGGTTATAGGTATGTAACAAGCAAGCACTTAGGAGAGTGAGGCAGGATAACAACCCTAAGATAACACCTAAATCTATCAGAATAGATGAAAATTTTTCTCAAGATCTTTGTTCCAAAATGGTAGATGAACTAAATCATGGAAAAGATTTTTAAATATGTTTAAAGAAACTGAAGGAATAGAAGAATGAGAATCAAAGGCTGGATGGAGTCTTTTATCTTTTACATTGGTAAGGTAAAGTGGTTCCATGGCCCTGGTGCCACACCTGGGAACACAATGGGCAATTCTGAGCTGGGTCCATGCATCTTACCAGGGAGGATCCCACAGACACCTCACAGAGCCCCCAAGACTAACAATTCAGAGCAATACATGTGATACCATTTTTATTTAATAATAGTATCTATAGAACTTTTTTCCTTTAGGAATCTATATCTATATAGTATTTTTACCTAGTAATACCTATAGTACTTTTTTTCTTTAGGAAAACACAGGTGACTATTAATAGCAATTTAAGATAGGGAAAAAAAAGAGACTTTCATTTTCTTGTATTTTTATCTATGATTTTACTGCCTTTTATCTCTATGGTTTTATTTAGAAAGCTGTTGGCAAAATTAATTGGACATTTAGATTATGATTCATTTTTTTCTTCTATTTTTTCTATGCTTAAAAAAATAATTGCTGGGGCTGGAGAGATGGCTCAGCAGTTAAGAGCACTGGTTCTTGTGGAAGACCCGAGTTTGAATCCCAGCACCCACATGGCAGCTAACAACTGTCCGTAACTCCAGTTCCAGGGGATCCAACAGCCTCTTCTGACCGTGGGCATTGCACAACATAGGTGCACTTACCTACACGCAGGCAATACATGCATACAAACAAAATAAAAATAAGAAATAAGAAATTTTAAAAAATTGCTGTTTAAAATTTGCAACAAATTGGGATTCAGCTGCTTCTTTTGGGTTTAATTCCTGTGCCCCTTCCCCTAATTTCTCCTCATCTTGTACTTTAAGAGCGCCTCATAAATTGCTGGTTCTCTGATGTAAAACTTTCTGCTGGAAATGTCTTCCCCGCTTGTCAGTTTGGTAAGCTCCTCTTTTCTCATTTTATAGAGAGTAAAATACTCCAAGTCTGCTGTATTCTATTCCTTTCCACCGTTCTAATTCATGCCTTGGAAGTGTTAATTGGCATTATTTTCCCCTTAAATTTTCTAAGTATCATGGCAATGTTTTGTATGTGCACAGTATTAAAGACAAAAGAGATGCCCCTCCCTTACACTAGCCTCTATGGAACAACTTCTATTCTTTTTACTTATTTTGAAAATGATTGCTGCTATGGGTAAAGTTTAGGAGGCAGCTTTGGTTTCTACAATCAATCTGTGATTTTCTGAATTTTAAAATCATATGGAAATAGCATAATGATATTCTTGTCAACTGTTCATGCAACTGTACATCACACTCTTAGGTGCATCCTCCCCCTCGTGAAAGATCTATTATCTCTGCTCTTAGTGGACAGTGAACACGCCAGCCTGTGGCCAGGGGAACGTGGCAGCAGAGCTCAGCCAGAAGTAACGACTGGCACCACGGAAGAAATTGGCTTCATTGTCCCTGAGTACACTGCCCTGTCCTTACCAGCCTCTCCCTTGACAACCACCTTCATGCTCAGCTGCACTTCACAGCTTGTTTACTGTTCTGCGATCGTGTTGACTGCCTAAGTTTATTTGATGTCAGCCATTTGAAAACATTATCATTGAAATTGGTTCCTGTAACTAATAGGCATATGTTTCATATATATTTCGAAAGATCTAACCAGGGGAAGGATTGATATGTGAGGGCTTGCCGGGGAGATTGTGTTTTCAGCCACAGTATAATGCCAGCTTTGAAACTGGCTCTGCAGAAGAAATTTTCTCTGGTGTCAGATGTTATGTGGAATTCTGTGAGGATCACAAAGAAACCAAAAAAAAAAAAGCTGAGATTTTGATAAGGTAAGCTAAGAGAAAATTGAGTGTAAAATGCACAAACTTGTTTTGGGACGCCTTAGGTATACTGAACTTATTCCCTTCAGATGCACTGGTGACAGGTTGGAGGCATATCAGGTTCCTGTCTGTGACCACAGATAGCTAGTTGTCCTTGGGTTATCCTGGATAGAAGCTTTCAGAATGTACTTACCTACAATGACGATGCTGTGGAGAGTGATGAGTGACGTCCAAATCCTGATTTGCTTATACCCTTAACTTTGAAAACATGAAACAGCTACAGAAATCAAAGCAGGGAAAGACAAGTAATTAGGAATGAAATGCAGACTCTGAAATGAGGTTCTGTAGAAACAGAAAAAAATAATTGGAAATCAGTCATTTGTCACGTGTGCAGTGCTTTTCTGTGGCGTGTACACCTTACATCCTAGTGGAATATGTTTGCCCCCAGGCTGAGCTCAGTACTTTGGATAAGGGTGACTTGTTCTCTGGCCAAAAGTGGGCAGTTAAGAAGCGCCTGGCCAATCAGACCCTTGCTTTTCCTTGGGCACAGTTACTGTCTCTAGATGTTTGACCCTATCAGAGCCCAGTGCATGTGTGGCACACAATAGAGACTGTTGAAAGAAATACAGGCTTATTTTCTAAAGCCCCAGGTAATAGATTGCATGGTGGTGGTGGTGGTGGTGAACAGGGTCAAGAGTTGTGCCAAGACCTAGAGAAAGACTCATTCCTATGGCATTTTCTTTGAAACCCTGAGTCAAATCCAGATGAAGCTGGGTCTATCCTGGACATTTGGAAATGTTAGCAACATGGTCCAATAGCTAATCATTTTGCTTGAGGGTTTGGCTGGCTTTTCTGTTCCTTGCAATAGTAAGAGTTCTGGTGGGAGCTTTGCCCATCAGATCATTTAATTCTAAACACACACAATTGGATTCTGATGGTCCTCAAAGAATAAAGCCTGGTACTCCCTCAGGTTTTTTGTTTGTTTGTTTGTTTCATTTTGTTTGTTTGTTTGTTTTTAATTTGCTGGATTTTTCCCTAAAGATAGCCAAATCTGGGACCCAGTGCTTCTTCCACATTATAGACTAGCTACAAAGGAAGAGGTGAAGTTGTGGTGTGCATACCCCATGTCTGGTATTACTCCTGGTTTCCTAGCACCATGTTCCAGTTTCAGATTTGAATTGTCACTTGAACTTCTTTTGCAACAGAAAGCGATTTTTCATTATACAAATTTTGCCAGCATGTGCTACAGCAACACAACATTTGTAAGTCTTAACTTGGAAACTGATTTTCAGAAATAGCTACTGTGGTAGTTAATCTTGGTTGTCAACCTGACTGTATCTGAGATCAAGTAAAATACACACCTCTACACAGATGTGTAAGGCATTTGTTGAAGGATTAGCTGGCTCTGGGTTTCAGGGAAAATCTCCTCAGCAGTGGACAGTACCTTGCTTCAGCAGCTCAATACAAAAGGTCTGAGGGAAAAACACTTCTTTCAGCTGATTGCCTTTACTCCCTGTTGATGAGTACACCTACTCTGTGGTTGTCCCTGCTGCTGGCGTCCATCATTGTCATCAAAACCCAGTTCCTTCCACCCCGCAACATGGTTCCCCAGGAATTCTCCAGGCCTTCAGCTTCAGACTGGAACTACTGAGGCCCTCAGCCTTATGGACTGGGCAGCAACCAGATTCTTAGCCTATCCAATGTGTAGACAGCTGTGGTGGTTTAAGTGAGGACTGTTGCCCATGGGCTTATTTTCTTTAGCCCCCAAGACATGGTGGTCAACAGGGACAAGAGTTATACCAAGATCCAAAGAAAGGATACTTAATCAGTTGGTGATGCTGTTTTTGGAGCATTTAGGACCATTCTGGAGGTGTGGCCTAGTTGGAGGAAGCACATCACTGGGCATGGGTATTTGTAAGCTCTTAGCCCTGTCCTATTTCCAGTTTCTGTCTCTCTGTTTCATGTGCCTGCTTGATGATGTGAGTGCTCAGCTTTCTGCTCTGGCTGCCTCCTGTCATGTTTCCCCAACTATGATAGATGCTTATCTTCTGGAAGCATAAGCCAAGTTCTGGAGGTGTGGCCTAGTGGGAGGAAGCACATCACTGGGCATGGGTATTTGTAAGCTCTTAGCCCTGTCCTATTTCCAGTTTCTGTCTCTCTGTTTCATGTGCCTGCTTGATGATGTGAGTGCTCAGCTTTCTGCTCTGGCTGCCTCCTGTCATGTTTCCCCAACTATGATAGATGCTTATCTTCTGGAAGCATAAGCCAAGTAATCTCTTCCTTCTATAGGTTGCCTTGGTCATGGTGTTTTATCACAGCAATAGAAAAGTAACCAGCAGAAAAGTCATTGTTGAACTATCCACACTATATTGTATAATCCAATGTAGTAAATCCCTTTGTAATATATTCATTCTATGATCTCTTTTCCTCTAGGGACCCTTGACTAATACAGACTCTAAATCTTTCTCTAGAGTAATAGC
>NW_008342636.1:497946-523621 GCF_000622305.1 Nannospalax galili | reverse complement strand
AACTAGTCACATTCACAGTCAAGCACTGAGCGAATAAATCCATGTCAGCTGTATGTACTCTGCTGGCTTTTCTTCTCTTGTACAACTCAGAGCTCAGCCCAAGAAATGGTGCCACCAATATTCAGGTTAAGGTCTTCCCACTTCAACTAGTCAACTAAGAAAATCCCTCACAGACATGCCCACAGGCCAAGCTGATCTAGGCAGTCCCTCACTGAGACTCTGCTCAGGTGATTCTCAATTGTGGTGATCATTAAAACTATCACAGTCATAATGGGTGCTGCTTTCAGAAGGGATTAAAGTAACTCAGAGCAAGCTGTGAGTTCAACCTAGATTTGTTCCCTGGCTTTCTGTTTTGTAATGTGATCTCTCATTCCTATGGGCTGCCCTTAGGCTCTCATTAGCAGCTGAACCACCCAGGCTTCCAAATCGTGAAACTTCAGCCTTCTAACCAGTGAACTAAGTAAACCTGTTTTCTCCGAAGGGATTAAAGTAACTCAGAGCAAGCTGTGAGTTCAACCTAGATTTGTTCCCTGGCTTTCTGTTTTGTAATGTGATCTCTCATTCCTATAGGCTGCCCTTAGGCTCTCATTAGCAGCTGAACCACCCAGGCTTCCAAATCCTGAAACTTCAGCCTTCTAACCAGTGAACTAAGTAAACCTGTTTTCTCTTTCTCAAAGAAGAAATACAAATGGCTGAGAAACACTACAAAAAGGTTCACTTCCTTAGCTATCAGGGAAATTAAAATTAAAACTTCTTTGAGGTTTCATCTTACCCCAGACACAATGGCTAAGATTTGTCAAAAAAAAAAAAAAAAAAAAAAAAAATGTTAGCCTGTCTCAGATATTTTATTGTGGTAATGAAAAACAGACTAATATATATTTATATGTGCAAACATCCTTGATTGCATAAATCTAATAAAGGTATTATTTTTTAACATGTATGCATTTATGTACTTAGGGTTTGATACAGGCAAAATCTAGTCCTTAATTCAAAACATCAAAATCTAAGGTTTAATTGAGGTAGCAATGGATGCATCCTCAATTGCAGGAGTGTCTCCAATACTCCTAGTGTCCTCCAGTTCACTTTTATAATACTAAGGGTTGGATTCGTGGTCTTGTACATACCAGGTACACTACCACTGAACTATACCTTCAGCCCCACCTGGCCCTTTTAAACACATATCAAAATAATGATAGACAATAGGATATTGGAAAAGTATATGAGGAAACAGCATAGCAGTTTTTTATTTTTAAAATTTGCTTAAACTGTGACTTTATCTTGAACAATCTTGTTTGTCAAGTATAGGCCTTCCCCATTTTCTTTCCTTAGGAAAGAACAGTTTTCTTAAGCAAGAGATTAGTGAGACTGAGGATAAAGGAGTCAGGTCAACTAAACCAAGTTCCAGGAAATTCTGGGTTTCTATTGGCTGGGCAATTTTGTGACAAAAACAAAATCTTTTGAAGCTTCACCTCCTTCATCTGTAGGATGATCTTCATAATAGTACACACCTTGCTGAGCTGAGATCAAATGAAACAAATGCCCATAATAAAAGCAAATTTGCACAATAAACTTGGTCACAGGCCTAGCAGTCAGTAAACATCTAGTAAATGTTAATTATGATAATTATGCCAGCTAGCACTCAGAGTGAAAAGTGGTAAAAAATATCATTCTTAAATAGCAGAGAGGGAAATCCAAGTCACTTGATCTCTCTAGTTTATGACTTTTGAGATTTGCTTGACTTTAAAAAGTAGTGCAAGAGCCAAATATCAGACTGCATCCTCTTGACGTTCATGGGTTTTCCAGACAAGAAAAAAAAGATGTATGACATGTCTAATAAACCAATATACACACATTTTTCAACATTAAGGACACCTGTCAACTTAGACAAAATAATAACAGCAGAGCCAGCAAGATGCTCAGAGGGTCAAGGTGTTTGTCATGAAGCCTGATGACCTGAGTTTCATTCCTGGAACACATGTGATAGAAGCAGAGCACTGACTCCTCAGTTGCCCTATGCCCTCCACAGATGTATCGTGTCACACTCCTCCACCTGTATCCACCCCCCGTCCTCAAAATAAATAAATAAATAAATAAATAAGGAATGGTAATAAGTTATAGTATTCAGAAATTCTAGTCTTGTCTTTAGAATCTACTATATGAAAGCATTTATGAACAAAACATGTTAACTTTGTAAACCTGGCCATACTATATCATATGTATATATACACATTATATATTAAATAGTACACATATATATGCATTCCTGTATAAGAATGTTTTTCTAGTAGATTTGCACACATTCCATCATGTACTTCAGCAAATAGCTCAGGAAGCATATTAAAATAATTCAGTAGCCAGACAAAAATTAACAGACAAATGTAACAAAGGCCTTGGTCATGGAAGATGCTAAATCTCCACAATGTAACAGCATATGAGAACCATAGAAGGGATTCCTTCCTAATTGGGACATTCCACTAAACAGAGAGACTTGCAAACTGTTACTTGGGTATTTTATTCCATTACAAATATTCACATATAAATTCAATCCACTAATATTTGTAAAATTTTGCCACTTTTGTTTTCAAATATAGATGTTTTCCCTGTGCTTTAAACACATTGTGATTTTCTGTGAGTAACTGTGAGTTGTTTCAAATTTGCCTCAGGGAAAGTATAAGCATTGAATACAGAAATATTTCATTGTAGTTGTAACTAAATAGTCTTTTCTCTTCCAGCTATTGCTATGAATATTTTTAAAGCTTTATAAATATCTGATGCAACATAGTTCCTTCCTTCCTTCCTTCCTTCCTTCCTTCCTTCCTTCCTTCCTTCCTTCTTTTCTTCCTCGTCTCTTCTTTCTTTCCTTCTTTCTTTCTTTCTTTCTTTCTTTCTTTCTTTCTTTTTTTCTTCTTTTTCTTTCTTTTTTTTGTCTTTTTGAGACAGGTTCTCCCTGTAGCCCCAGCTGGCCTGGAACTCACTATGGAGACCAGGCTGGCCTCAATTTCACAGAGATCTGCCTGCCTCTGTCTCCCAAGTGTGGAGATTAAAGGCATGCACCACCACACCCAGAAGTATTTTCTTTTTAACATTTAAAAATTTACTTTGCATATGTGTGGGCGTATGCCATGGTGCACATGTGGAGATCAGAAGACAACTTGTGGGATCAGTCCTCTCCTTTCACCATGTGGGTCCTGGGTGTCAACCACCTTTACCTGCTGAGTCACCTCGTCTGCCCCTACACAGTGCTTTCTTGTGATAATATAATATTCGCATTTCTTACATTTACCGGTTGTATTGAGGATGTTGCTATGATACCATAAAATTGCTGTATGATAGCTGTCTATAAAAGGATGATGGTGAGCCATAGTTTGTAAGGGGCAACAAGCAAGTGTCTTAAAGGCACATGTGTTTCAAGTGACTTGCCAGAGCTTTCCAAGGGTCAGTTTCTTTTCTAATTTTTTAAAGGTTTATTTTTATTTTCATTTATGTGTGTGTGTGTGTGTGTGTCTGTGTCTGTGTCTGTGTCTGTGTGAATGTATGACACATGCGTGCAGGTGCCCTCAGAAGCCATAAGAAGGTATCAGGTCCCCTGTAGCTAGAAGTGAATTCTGGTCCTCCAGAAGAGTAACAAGTGCTCTTAACTGCTGAGCCATCTCTCCGGCCCTGGCTTTCCTTCTGACTAAGTACTTGAATAAGAGCCTTGCTGATAGATGTTTCAAGGCAGGAGACTGGTTTTCTGCAGCTGTCATTCTAACATAAAGCATCATTTTGACAGTGACCAGCAAACATTTGGTCCGTGATAAAGCAAAACAGACAAAAGAAAACCAGTTCTTTTGTGTGGCTGGGCTTATTTTGTGTGGAAACCAGTTCTGTGATGTTACATGGAGGCAAGACGTGGACATCGATCTGTGGGAAATACCTTTGTCCTGTACCCACTGTAGTCTTGTCAGTAACTTCAGCCACTGACAAGCACAGGTACGTTGTGTTCAAATTATATGCAGGTAGCCTTTGCTTTGTGCTGTGAAAAGTCTATTTGTAATTTTGACAGAACAGCAAAATGAAAATTTAGTAATTCTAAACAAAATTGAAGCCCCATTAGAATTTAGGAAAGTTCCTTTGAGCTTTTCATTTTTTGCTGGACTTCCTCCTTCTGTCTGACTTCCTGAGTTCACAAAGGTTTTGATCCAAGTAGGTTCAAAAGAAAGCCTGTGTTCTAGGTGCTAGAGAGATGGCTCAGTGGTTAAGAGCACTGGCTGCTCTTTCAGAGGACAAGGGTTCAATTCCCAGCACCCACATGTCCACTAACAACTGTCTGTAACTCCAATCCCAGGGGGATCTGACACCCTCTTCTGACCTCCCTGGGCATTACATGGCGTAGTGTACTCACATGCAGGCAATATACTTATACACATACAATAAAAATAGTAAATAAAATATTTTTTAAAAAGAAAGTCTGTGTTCTAATTTTGATCTAGATAACCAGAGCATGTGATATAGTTTGGAGTTGAGGTTTTGGGCTGATTTGCAGTGTAAAATCTTTCTCAAGGAGAAAAATCAAGAAAATGGAGTTATCAGAGAACTGATGCAGGTAAGTTTTGGTTGCACATTTTAGCATATTTGGGCTTCTAGAAAGAAATGGATTTTTGCATCTCATTTTCATGAATTGCATGACACTTCTAGCCCTCTGTGACCTCAGGTTCCTCAAGCAGCTCTAGATGTTCCCTGCTTCTACTCGGTTCTATCGAACTCTGGCGTTTTGAGCTTTAGTTACTGGATAACTGTTGGAAAGCTTCCCAAGAGATCTCTGAGTGTGCATTTGTATCTGTGAAAATGCTTAAGTGTGTATATTTGCTTGTGAGCAAATGGATGGGCAATCTGAGTCCATAGACATTGCACTGTTTTCACTATCTGAATCCCTTCAGGACAACAGGGAACACCTCACTAATTTGAAGAGTACAGATCACTAGTTACTGGATAACTGTTGGAAAGCTTCCCAAGAGATCTCTGAGTGTGCATTTGTATCTGTGAAAATGCTTAAGTGTGTATATTTGCTTGTGAGCAAATGGATGGGCAATCTGAGTCCATAGACATTGCACTGTTTTCACTATCTGAATCCCTTCAGGACAACAGGGAACACCTCACTAATTTGAAGAGTACAGATCACTTCACGTTATGACTAAACAGTAAACATCTCTCTGGTTAGGGAATCAGAACTATGGAGAACGATTTGGATGAGTCCCACATTGACTTAATGAGTTTTTTTGTTTGTTTGTTTGTTTCCCTAATGAATAGAATCAAGTGGGAAAGGATTATTCACACCCAATGCAGCTTGTCTCTTCCCTTCATCCCCGATTCTCCTGATTCCAATTTCTTGTTCCCACTCTTAAAATCAGATCCAAGATGATCTGTGTGCTGAGCCTATCTTGACCATTTTTTCCCCATTAGGACGACAGGGTAGTTTGTGAACAATGTCTTCACATTCGGACACTGAAAGTGGAATCTCAATAAGTTCCATAAAATTAAGCCTAAGTAAAATGACAGAATTGAAAATGGGCTATTTATTTTCATAAGCCAGGCTAACACTGGCTTACACTAAAAAAATGTGTATTTATGTACATCTATTGCTTGCCTACTAAATCATGTGTAGATTACATAGCAGCCTCACTTGAGTTCTTAGAGAAATTCCTGCTTTTCTATAAATGTGCACAACACCCTGTCAATGCCCAGGTCTTCTCCAGGAGCAAGGGCAAAAGGCATCCATTCTGCTGTCACCTAGGACACCAGCCCAAGCTTTCTCAAGCTATACAAATTTGGATTCTAGACCATTTGAAGTTACAGAGAGAAATAATGTATCCCCCTCAAAGTGAATGTTTTTTCTGCTTTGAAGTGATCAGTGGTAAACTTCACTCTGTAGTAGCAAGTACTTTTTACAATTACTTCCATATTTTCTATAGCCTCCATATGAATTATGTAAGAGTCCCAAGGTTAGAAATGAGGGCAGGGGATCTTTCTTTAGGCATTTGCAATTATTGTTTCTTGGAGTTTTCAAAGTAGTACTCTGAGGCACAAAGATTTCTTATTGATAAAACACTAAAGAGCAGGTGTGTCACCCGCATGAAATCACCCAACTACTAAGTGGAGGAATGCAATCTCAATCCAAATCTTAACTGTCAGCAGTGTTTTCCTACCACACTATCTCTGTTGGGATTTGGTGGATATAATCAGATACCAGTATGAGAAAGTGGTATATGGAAAAAGAGCATTTGAAGTGATGACTTATCATAATTGGTAGGAGGTGTGGAGGATGTTTTTCTGACTTAAAATGAGCTTGGGAATGAACATTATGTATAATTCATTTTCCTCTGCCTTCTCCTCTTCCTCCTCTCCTTCTTCCTCCTTCTCCTTTTCTTTATTTTCCTCCTCTGCCTTCTCCCTAAGCTTGAGGCGAACCTGATCCACATAGGAGTTCCAGGCCACGCAAGGTTAAATGGTGAGACCCTGTCTGAAAAAAACAAAACAAATGCTGTGTATAGTGGCATGCACCTTTAATCCCAGCCCTTGGGAGGTAGAAGCAGACAGATCTCTGCAAGATCAAAGTCATCATGGTCCACCTAGTGACCTCCATGTGGGCTGGGACTAGTGTCAAACAAAACAAAAACAACATTAATAGATATTCAAACACATTTACAGTGCAATATATTTTGTTTTAGCTCACATGATTTGTAATGAATACAAATCCTATTATTACCCTACGTTTGATTTTTTGAACTGTAATACTAGACAAGCATTCATATCAACTTGTGTTCCTTGTCCCTTTAATTTCCCCTTGGGATAGTGTAAGCGTAAAGAAAAAGATAACACTGTTCTGTTTCCCAATCACAGAACTTTCTTGGATTTTTAGATGTACTGCACTAAAGGCATATAAGTTCTTAATTCAATGTAATATGTATATATATATATATATTTGAAAAACAGTATGTTTTATTTAGCTAATACTTAATAATACTTAATAGTAAGAAAGCTAACATTTAAATATGTGTTGACTAGGCTTTTCTGTACGTTAAATTTACAAAATGTCTCTGAGTTTTCTTCAAAGAGCAGTTGCCCAGGGAGAGGAAAGAACACACTGCATAGTCTCTGGGCCTCCCTCTGCCTTCCAGGCTAACCATCTCTTGGTTGGCATGGAAAAGAACTGATGAATCAACTGTCTGTTCCCCACTTTTGTTTTTACTTGAAGTGTTTCTGAATAACAAGAATAAACTCAGGTTTATACATAAAAAGCTAGGGGGCCAGCCCAGTCCTAGATTGTGCTTCATCAGAGGAGACCTGCACAGAAAGGACCAGAATTACACCTCATCTATAGGGTCTTGGTGGTGGAAGTCAGAGAACATCACTAATGTCACCTGTGATCTCTGAGCAAAGGCACAGCCATCACAAACTCCTCTGTAATATGTAGGGTTTGACCATCCAGCCTGGCGAGTTGGTTTCAAAGCTCCAATCTTCCCACCTTAAGAACCTGCCTATCAATGTTTTATTTTTATGTAAGTAGTTCAAGCACAGGGCTCAAATATAAAAATGAAGCTAAGAAGCCTATCAAGAAATCATGTTTCTACCCATGTCTTATTTAGACTTTGTTATTGCTATTGTCTTTTTATTTTCTACAGATAGTCTTACTTTTGTTAGAGTCTTACATTATCCTCCTTTGCTAATAAACAAACATATCCTTTCTGCATATCTATACATATATAAAAATAAGGTACCATTATATGTGTACATATATGATAGATGATATTATATATTTTATCAAAAATCTATAAACATACTTTATATAACTATAAAAAAGTTAAGGTAGGCATTTTTACAAGGATATGATATTAATTTCATTGACTCAAAGCAGTATATGAATATATACGATTTTTCTAAAAATCTTTCTATGAAAGAACACAATTTATTCACAGTATTTTTATATCTGTATTCAGAATAATAGTCACGGTTGAATCAGTCCTTTACTGATGGACACTTGGGATTTTTATACTCTGTTATGTGACAAACTATATGACAAGGAAAATGTAAGTAAAGAGTCCCTACACTGAAGCTGTGCTGAAGAGTCAGATCTTAAGATGGGGACATCATCTTGGACTATGTGACCCACACTAACCACAGGCTGCTTTAGAGTAGAAGAAAAAAAACCTGGGTGAGAGGGAGGTCATCTAAGGAACACCTAAATTACCGTCGCTGTCTTTGAACTCACAAGAACTGGGTCATGAAACAAAGAATATATACAGCCTGCAGAAGCTGGGGATGACCCTCATCTGATAAAACATAATCAAACGCCTTCAATTCTGCCAGCGACTTGAATGAGTGAGAACATGGACCTCCATCCTTTAACTTCAAACTCATGGGTTCTCCCGTGAGCCTCTAGCGTGAAAGTCTCCTGTGGAACATGTTGACAGCAACCCAGAAGAACATACTGGACTGCTGGTCTGTCAAAATAGAAGATAACAAGTATATATTTCATTTCAACCATAAAGCTATGACCGTATGTTACAGCAGCAGTAAGAACAACAGACCTTGTGTAGGGTCAGGACTAGTTTATACGCCACTCAGCAACTAATGTTGTTGCTTCTCCACCTCTTTCCAGACTAGTGCATTTCCAGACTGGGTTTTGCCCATTTGATGGTAACAATATCTCAGTGTGCTTTCAGTTTGCGTCTTTCTTGTTATGAACAAGGTTGAACATCTTTACATCTGTGTTTATAGTAATTAAATATCTGCTCGTGTATGTTTCCTTATCTATTGGGCGTTGCTGTTTTCTAAACAAATCCCAAGGGTTCTTTATACATCAGATGAGGACTTGACATGAGACAGGAATTGCCACTATTGTCCTCCAAGTCATTTAGCTCATGAATTTAAATGTTATTGGTCCTTCACTGCTTTCTCTATTCTATGAGCTTTCATCAGATGGTGTGACTCTCTGGACAACACACACTAAACTACATCCAGGAAGGACATAGGAAAAACTCTTGGTTTTCTCTACCTTACCAGCCTCAGTCCTGTCACTACTCTTTAGTAATACAAGTCCAGGAATAGCTCCCAGTTTCAGTTGGTTTTCTTAAAGGAAAAGGGGCTTCATTCTAATGCCATGGGTGTAAACAACATTCTGATGCTATGGGTGTTACAAGTAGGACATTTTGTAACATCATCTTCAACTGGAACTTATATACTCAGACTGGAAGCTGTTGAGAACCAAAGTGCCACATCAGGGCTTATCCTGTCCACAGGGCTTGGGAATGCCTATTCTTAGCAAAATGCTGTCTGCTGGCTGCCTTTCTCTTCAGTGACACCCACCAGCCTGGTTACAATCACTGGGTTATGTCATCGCCCATCTTTGCTATCCACACAGCAAGGACCCTTGGGAGGTAAACCTTTATTCACAGCCAGTCTTTTCCATTTTAATTTGAACCAGGTTTGCTGATAGCTGGGCTGGGGGCAGGGAAGAAAAACTGTTATAATTAGAACATCATGAAGAGAAACAATAAACACTTGAATGATGAGGAGGTGATCAGCATCCGGTCTGAAACAGACGATGAGGTTTGAAGGCAGGCATCTCTGACAAGGATATCTGTACTAGGTTCATTAACTGCCCTCACTGCTTTCCGAATATTTTAAATGTGGCAATTTACATTAAAATGGATTTAGTGACACCATCTTCTCATTACTGTCAGTTTACATTTGGGTTCATAAACTATAATTGTAAATAAAATATGCTTTTCATTACAATGTCTATTTAGTGGAATATGGTAGGAAATTAGAGGCATAATCATGATTTAAATTATTAATTCAGTGATATTTTTCAGGTGCCATATGTATGCACTTCACTGTGCATAATGAGTCTGCACAGCGGTTAAATGAGGTCTGGATTCCTGTGTGCTGCCTCTCTCTAGCCCTTTTCATCTTGCTTTGTTTTTGCCTCTTGACCCCTCCATGATGGGGCATGCTAAATGGGGATTTCTCAAGCAGTCATTATGCTGACATCTACACCATTATTTTTAGTGTATCTCTCCTATTGAGTAAACAAAACAACCCCAATAAATGATATCCCTTTTCCATCTCTATGTTCTGAATATATCGAGAAATGCTAATTAACAAAGAACTCACAGCAGCAGCCTTACTATGCACAGATTAAATTGGCAAATGTAAGTCAGTAGAATTTGGGCTGGGTTGTAGCTCATGGGAAGGACGTTTGCCTAGTATACAGGAGGTCAAGGGTTTGATCATCAGTGCCACAGAAAACTAAATAGTGTCGCATGCCAATAATCCATTTTCATGAAGCCCCTTTCTTTTGATGCATGGAAATTCCTAAATTCTAACAACTGCAATCAAAATAATTTTTGGTATTTAAATGTTATGATCATTAATAAGTCCAAACAACAAAGGCTGCAACTGAAATTAACTTCTATATCACAGAATTTGAAGGCCCAAATTGACATTTTCTGTTAATGCATGTGCTGGATAGCTTTGGTTGTCAACCTGACACACCTGTGTAGAGGGATCCTCAATTGGGAAATTGCCTCCATTGAACTGGCCATGTCTGTGGGGTATTTTCTTGATTTTTGAGTGATGTCGGAGGCCCCAGCCCATTGTGGGCGGTGCCACCCCTGGGCAGGTTGTTCTGTATTGTATAAGAAAGCAGGCTGAGCGTGGATGGGCCAGGGAAACAAGTCAGTAAGCAGTGTTCCTCCATGGCCTGTGCTCCAGCTCCTTCCAGGTTCCTGCCCTGAGTTCCTACCTTGGCTTCCCTGATGAACTAAGATCTGGGAGATGTGAGCCATTAAACCCTTTCCTCCCCAAGTTGGAATTGGTATTTTGTCACAGCAATGGAGAAACTAAAACAATATAAGTATATAGGTTATCTATAAAGTTGAAATTTACTCAGTTCTTTGCTTCATAGCCATCTCCCACGTTTCATGTTGACCATAAGGAAGGACTGTTGCCTGTTATCCTGATTAAAGAAAGATATCAACTAATAATTGTTTTTAAATTCACTGCTCATTGTTACCCAATAAATTATACTATCCAAGTTTGTTCTATTTAAAAATATTCCCCCTTAACACTGAGTAATTACGGAGACAAATTACATATGGTAATATGTAAATATTTAAAATATCATTTTAATTACTTTGCTATGGCTTAAAAATTTATAAACCAAGGAAGGGTTTGACAGAATCCAAAGACAGAAGTAACAAAAGTACCATCTATAGACCTCATTCAAAGGAGCATGATTCACCTAGGACAAACACGTATTCATTGTTAGTGACATTTCTTTCACATGGTCTTTCTTTTATAATGTATTAAATATTATAACCTCTAATAGGTGTAAAGAAATTACCATTTTAATAATATTTATTAAGTGTCTAATATTTGCAAAGCATTGTTCAATGAGTAAACAAAACTCCTACCATGTTGGACTTGTTTTCAATAACTGCAGTATACTTTGGAGAGTTTGGTTTAACCCACTTGGAACAATGAGTCATGGTGGGTACATTTAAGCCACAAGGAGCATCATGCAATTAGAAGTTTAGTTAGGTGTGATGCCCAAGCCATGGTGAACCATCGTTTTCCCTTTCTTAAAAGCAAAATATAAGATAAAACATTTAACTAATCATTTGCTTCTAGTGAGCTGGGGATAAAAAAGAGGCAATAATGTTCAGCTGAGTCCTTTCTATTTGCTGTTTAGTCCTCCAGAACAGATGTTCTGGGTCTCAAAAACAGGAAGAATCGGGAGGACAAGCACTGAACTTCATGGTAGCCATTGTTGTACTTCAGCTTAGCATTCAGAGAACTTTCCAGGCAGACTTAAGGGGTTTTCTTTTTGTGTTCTTCTCTAGCTAATGTGTAGATGCTACTGTACATTCCATGTGCACTTGCTCTCTGCTTATTCCACATTTGTATTTATCTCCACCAAAGTATTTATGTTCCTTTGGGAAATTTGATCATATTGTTTTTATTCTTTTTTCTTCTTTGTCTTTTTGACAGGATCTTATTGACCCAGATTGGTCTGGAAATTTCTGTGGCATGCAGGCTGGCCGAGATCTTGCTGACCTCTCAAGTGCTGGGATACACACATGCAGCACCACAATCAAGTGTATTATTCCTGTGTGTCTGTTGCGCTTAGCACAGGACTGCTGAGTAAGCATTAAGAAAATTGTTAGCTGATATGAGCAGTAAGAGACTACCTGGAAGATAGAGAGAAAAAAAGAGAGAGAGAGAGAGAGAGAGAGAGAGAGAGAGAGAGAGAGATTGATTTTTGAGAGTGAAAAAGATTTCGTGTGGTTTTCACATTGCTTATACATACACACACATACACACACACGTTTCTCCCACTGTTCACTATAATATTAGTTTCAAATTTTAGAGATTAGGACAACTGTTTATAATTTTTTAGTGCTACGAAAGAAGAAATAATTTCCTTTAGTAAACAGAATGACGTGTGTATTGGTTACTTTTTTGTTGCTGTGATAAAACACCATGACCAAGGAAACTTATAGAAGGAAGAGTTTATTTGGCTTATAGTTTCAGAGGGGTAAAAGTCCTTCATGGCAGGGGGCCATGATGGCAGAAGATGGCTGGAGCAGAAAGCCCAGCCATCATCTCATCAGGCAGGCACAGGAAACAGTGAGAGAGACTGGAAATCCAGCAAGGCTTAAGAACTCTCAAAGCCTGCCCCTAGTGACATGCTTTCCCCAGCATGGTCACACCTCCTAAAAGTTCCATAGCTCCACACTGCACCACACACTGGGGACCAAGTATTAAGATACTTGGCGCCTATAGGGAACACTCATTCAAACCACCACACCACATGATTCTAAAATTTAAAAGCTCACCTAGAGAAACTATTCTTTGAACAATCATTACTCTTACTGAACTTTAATATCATATGCCTGTTCAAATAATTTACTTAAAAAATTATATATATATGATCTCTTTTCAAATGGATACTTCAAGTAGAAACTACTGATTTAATCTTTCAATTTTGTCTTTACTTATAAATGAATAAGAAAATTTGTGTCCACAGACTACTAAGAAATACTTGGAAGTGAGTGGTAACTGAGAAACAGGTTAAACACTTGCAGATATATGAAGAAAAGACATCATTTGAATGTGATAGCTGTTCTCTTTTCTTCATACAATTCAGTTCTGGTAAATTTCAAATGTCTTTTTTTTTGCAATTCTTTACAAAAAGTTGTTTAACTTTTTAAACAAAAGAAATATGTCATTTATTTGTGTGTAAATATAAGAGTCCATATTTAGCATACAGTAACGAATTATATTTGTCTGGGGATATGACAGATGTAGGGTTTTCTCAAGGATCTATGACCTCTCCAGCCATGTGTATTTACCTATGTTTATAATACCTTAACACATGAGTTCCCTCCCACTGAGCAGGCTTTAAATCCAACAAGATAATTGTTGCTTGCCCCCAATATAAAAGTGTCACTACTGCACCAATATAGTTTGCTGTGCTGTTCATTGTTGTGGTTATTAGGCTTAAAAGCTGGGGTTGGACCATTGGTTAATTTTCTCCCTTAGCTACTTCGTAGCCTCTAAAGGTATGAAAGCTAGTATTCAGGGAGGAGGCTTCCAGGTCAGTTCCAGCTCCATTGCTCCAAGTCCTGTGTCCAAAATATGTCCTATCTTCAGCAACAGGGTCTTACCTTCAAGTTCTGGTCAACAACCTGTGCCATTTGGGGAGTCTCTTGGAGTACTGTGACCAGCAACTTGAAGAGAGGTTTCTCATGTTTGACAGTGTGTTTCTAATTACATAGTTATACATATGCACTCATGTACAAACACTGTATGTGAATTTTTCAGTAGACTTTTGAACTAATGCATTTTCCTCTGATTTTTCACACCATCTAAGCATCATTTATCTCTTCTCTCTCTCCTCATCTAACCCTCTCTTTCCTCCCCAGTTAAAGTACCTCCATTTTCCCCATTTCCCCCTTGATAATATCTGTCTCTTGTTATGCCCCCCTCTTGAGCTCCTTCGTCCCCTATATTGTCATGATTCCTTGTAGAAACCTCCCTCCTATCGTCCCAGTTAAAAATCCCCATTTTCCCCATTTCACCCTTGGTAACACATATCTCCAACTATTCATCTGTCTCAGGCTCTTTCTTTCCCTTAGCCTCCATGGTTTCTTTCCATTTTCCTGGCTTCTGAAGTTACATCAGGATATATGCTCACATACAAGGATTTGGAGCTGAGATCCACAAATGAGAGAGAACATATGCCACTTATTTTTCTGAGTCTGTGTTACTTCACTTAGTATAAATTTCTAGTTCTATCCATTTACCTGAAAATTTCATGATTTTGTCTTTCTTAATTGTTGAGCAGAGAACTCAATTGTGTAAATGTACCACATTTTCATTATCCATTTGTTAGCTGAGGGATATTTAATTTGTTTCCATTTCTCAGCTATTGTGAAAAGAGCAGCACAAGTATCTCTGCAGTAGGATGACTCCCTTTGGTATATGTCAAGGAGAGGTATTACCGGAACATATGGTAGATTCACTTTTAGTTTTAAAAAAAATTTTGTTTATTATTTTTATTTTATGTATCTGAATGTATCGCCTGTCTGTACATAAGTGCATCCATGTCATGCAGTACCCATGGAGGTCCCCTGGAACTGGAGTTATAGATAGTGCTTAGCCACTATTTGGGTGCTGGGATTTAAACCTGAGTCCTCTGCAAGAGCACCCAGTGTCCTTAAACACGGAGTCATCTCTCCAGTCCCCATTTTGTATTTATTTATTTATTTATTTATTTATACCTCTTTTTTTGAGACAGGTTCTCCCTGTAGCCCCAGCTGGCCTGGAACCTGCTAGGTAGACCAGACAGGCCTTGAACTCACAGAGATACACCTGCCTCTGCCTCCTGAGTGCTGGGATTAAAGGTGTGCACTACCATGCATGGCCCATTTTTAGTTTTTTAATAGTTCTTCATACTGCTTTCTATAGTGGTTGCACCAGTTTGTAATTCCAACAGTAGTCAATGAGCATTCCCCTTTCCCCACATCCTCACCAGCATTTCGAGTCATTTGTTCTCATGGTCTTAAATGATGGAGACTATTACAGAGTTCCACAACTGGTCACATGCAAGGAATAAGTGATTGTGAGATGCCCAGCCCTAAGTGACACATCTACAATGGAACCACTACACATAAGACTCATGGAACATAGTGGAATGGGGGGTAGTGAGAATACTAATGCATCTCTCAACTTTTACCAGGGAAGCTTCCTCAAGCAACAGAAGGTAATTAACACAGAAGACCACAACTGGCAAAAGTATAGAGCATAAGAGTCTGTAGAGTGCGTGTCCGTGGCTAGAACTCCTATATTAAACCTCACCCCCCCCTCTGGCTCAGGGACCATTGTGGAAGAAGGGGTGGAAAGACTGCAAGCTTTCCTTATGGCCAGGGGTGATACATGGCCATAAGGAAACAGAACCTTCCAGGCATCTGGGAACTTGCTCATATGAACTTACAGCATGGTAACTGCATGCAACACAAGACCTATGCAAACTCAAACCAGAATAAAACCCAGCATAGAACTGGGGAAATGGGCAGGAAGCCCCAACCTTAGATGAGGAACTATTGGCAGCTGATCAGCACTGTGTGAGGGAGAGTTGATCTTTAAGGGTATGACTCTAGATAGGCTGAGCAGGCTCCAGTGAATGATCTCACACCAAGGGACATCTGGCTATACAAACTTGATTTGGTAGGCCTTCCCATATATGATAGAGTTCATGAAATCCTGTGGGTGGGTTATGGGGAGCTTTGGATAGGAGAGAGGGCTCTAAATATGATCATGATATAGTATGAAATGCACAAAATTTCAATAAAATATATATTAAAAAAGAAATATGTAGTTTAAATGAATCTTCTGTAAATAAAAATTATTTTTGCAGAAGATACTTTGGAAGGTACAGAAGAAATAAAAAAGTACTCTCGAATAAAATTGTAAAAGCCCTGGTAAATGAATTGCTATACCATGTTCGTGGAGAACGCTAAAAGTTTGAAAGCAGAGTGTCAATTCTCAACAATTAAAATTATACTCTCTTGTTCTTGTTAATATTTCCCTCTGTGGAACAGGAAAAAAAATCTTTGATTTTCTCATATTTTGTGGGAGTACATCTCCTAAACAGGTCAGCCACCTCTGGAGACCATGGTGGAAGAACATGGATTATTGATTCTATAGGAGTGCAAAACAGACCTTATGGCATCTGTTCCATGACTGGCAAATAAACCAGTGGAACTGAAAGCCCAGAAATGGCCCAGTTCATTTGGGAGCCAGTGCAGAATAAAAAGACTTTGAGGCTCATGATACCTGAATAAGTGGCCATCTATGTGAAAGTGGGTGGTAAGAACACGTCAAGTGATGCTTTAGTTGTTTTCTTTTCTTCTTTTCTTTTCTTTTTTTTTCTTTCTGGCCTTGAGCTCACAGAGACCTGCCTAACTCTGCCTCCCAAGTGCTGGGATTAAAGGCATGTGCCACCAGATTTTTTCTTTTAAAATAGTTGAACTGAGCAGTTCATATTTCTATTTATTTGGTTAATAGTTAATATTTCCTGTGCTCTGAAGTCCCTGCTCACATTTCTGTACTTCTCTCATTGGATCATGTCTTTTTTGCTTACTGTATTATATGAAGTCATGGGAAATTGAACTGTCAGTACTTTTTTTTTTTCTTTCCTTTGTCACTTAAGTTACAGTAATTGTTTAATTACATTATATTTTTCATTTTTATCTACCTAAGCATCCTTTATGACTTCTAGGTTTGTATCCTATTAGAAAAATGGTGTTTTGGGTTCTATGGTTATATACACACTTTTGCTTTTTTTTTCTTGATTTTGTGAGGTTTCATTGTTTGTCTTTATATTATCAGTCTGTCTGAAATCTATTTACTAGGAAAGCAAAAGATTCTTTTGTGTGCTCTCTGAAATTTCCTTATAATTTTCACATGTTCAGTGCAGTATTATTTTGCTGAATATACCACCAGATACTCCAAAAATATGTAGAACTTCAAAAGGATATATAATGTAAACTTGGAGAGAATCAGTTATCTTGATTACTGAAAAATTATACCTTCAAAAATGAATCCCTACAGGCTGAGGATGTGGTTCAGTGGCAGAGTGCTTGCCTAGTTATATGTGAGAATCTTCAGCACAAGGGAGAGAGGAAGAGCACTCACCTGACCACTCACCCAAAGACTTTTAGATCTCCCAGGTTCCTAATAAAACATTTCAGCACCCCTTATAAACTTTAAGGAATTTGTGGTATGAAGTGTCAACTGATTTCTCTGATCTCAGGTATTCCCTTTCTTTTGTGTAGGAAAGATCAGGAAGAGGTAATTCATGAAGGGAGAAAATATTGGCATTTTTTTTCCTTTTATATCTTTATTTTTTGTGACAGTGTCTCATGTAACCCAGGATGACTTCAAACTCACTATGTAGAAATAGATGAACTTGAACTTGAATTAATCCTGTTTCCACTTTCTGAGTGCTAGAATTGCAGGCATGTGCCATCATGCTCTGTTTTGTAGTTTTATATCAGTACTGAGGATCCAATTCAGGGCTTCCTGCATGCTAGGCAAGGATGCCAGTTGAGCCATACCCTAACCCTTGAGTCAATCTTCAATACTATTCTGTTGTTATCCTAGGAACTCTCACACAACTTTGTCATAATCTTCATGTTTTATTATTGCTTACTACCTAATCAGTTTTTGTTCTTTCACTGGCCAACACATATCCTGCAAGCAATTTATTTCTAAACACCACATAACTGCCATTGTCATATGACATGTTTTGGATCATTATACAAAACATTATACTTTGTTCTCCCTGCTCCAAGAGACTCAAATGCACTTCCGTTCTTTCATTATCTATAATTTTGCTTTGTAAAATTCAAGTTTAATCACAATGTCATCGAGGTGCCACAGGTTAGAGTGAATGCTGGGAACAGGCCATACAGATCTGATGCGTCTTCGCTTACGGCCATCTTGAAAGGGCCAATCATGGGTTGGGGAGATGTCTCAGAAGTTAAGAGCACTGGCTGTTCTTGCAGAGGACTCAGGTTCGATTCCCAGCACCCACATAAAGGCTAACAATCATCCATAACTCCAGTTCCAGGGGCTCTGACGCCGTCTTCTGACCTTGGTGGACATTGCACGACACGGGTACACCTACCTACATGCAGGCGATATACACATACAATAAAATATTTTTAAAAAGGAAGTGCCAAACGTTATTTTCTGTGACCTCTTTCTTATCTCTAGTCATTCCTCACTGTGACTTGGTTGTCAATCACTACTCTATTCAAACCACTCTCTTTCCCAGACTGTTCTGTCTGACTCTGAACTTGTTCTACAGTGCAGGGATTTGTGTATGTCTTGTGCTCTGCTTTATCCTAGTGCCAACACAGTGAAAGTCCTATGGAAGTGTTTGCTGTAGAAATGAATGTGTGATCCTGTCTTGTTGAAACCCTGCTCTTAGGTGGAACTGACAAAGCTATTGACTTTCTTCTTATTCTTCTGCCTTTTTCTCTTTCTACTCTGTCTTGTGGATGCCAAGTCTTCCCAAGTTCGCATTCTGAGTCTGCCTTTCTCCTACTGAAAACATTGCTTGGGCAATTGCATCCATGCCCACAGAATTAATTCCTATGTAAACAGAAACGATTCCCAAATCCCTGTCTCCAGGCCAGTTACTTTACCAAAAAGAACAGGTATTACACAAAGTAAGGAAGGTAAAGCACTCCCATCCCGACAGCCTGAGGTATTTGCTTTGAAATGTAGACCTCTTTCTCTTCCTTTCTAAGCAGGCTATTTAGGATTTAGTCTGGAAATCTGGGTTCTCTAGCAGCTTCACAATATTTTTCTAAGTGTTTTACACATGGAATTGGCTAGAGTCAAGTGTATAGTGTTAATAATAGTCAGTTAACTGTTATTACAGATGTGTTGAGGTGGAAGTGTTTGTTGTAGGGAAAATATTATGCAGGTGCTGGGACAATCTGGGCCTCAAAAGATGAGGAGGAACTCAAAAGAAAGAGCCTAGTGCATGTGTTCTTCACATCTCTAGCACAAACATCCTAGTTCAAGTCTGTGTCTCAGGTGAGGATGGAAAAAGACAAATCATGCTCACGTCTGATGTTTAGTAAATACTGAAAATATGTAAGGCTGCCTGTATGCCTCCCAATTACCCTTTGAGGCAGGTAACAATGGTCTCCCGACAGCTGCCTCTCCTGCACGTCAGTCTTCTTTCTCATGCTCCTCAGGGCACTTACAATAAAGTCCAGGTCACTTCCCTGTCTATAAGGATGATGTCATGATGTGCATGGCTGTTTCCTTTGCTATCGAATGTTTATCCATAGTGCATGCTGATGGGAGGTTTGTTGACATTTGTTATGGCATGCATAAACACTTCAAAACATTTGGACCTAGGGGGAGAGTACATGATAGTCTAGAATATTGGCACATATGAAGTACAGAGTTGCTATTTGGGACACAAACAAAAAATAGAATTGTCACCCCCTCAGTGATAAACTCTATAGGAAGTGAATAGGATGTAAAAATGTATTGATTTCCCTTGAAAGTAAGCAAGTCGGGTCTGGAGTAATGGGTCAGCAGTTAAGAACACTTTCTGTGTAATCATGAGAACAGGAATTTGGATCCCAGCATCCATGTAAGCAGCCCAGCATCCTACAGATGTCTATAACTCTAGCTCTGAGGGATCCAAAACCCTTTTCTGGCCTCATGTGCGTGGGCACATGCACTCATCCACCCACAAGCACACAGATACAGGAACACGAGGAAAAATAATTTAAAAAATTTATTTATTTTTATGTGTATCAGTGTTTTGTCTGCATGTATATAAGTACACCTATGTTGTGCAATGCCCACAGAGACCGGAAGAGAACATTGTCCACAGAGATCAGAAAAGGACATCAAATCTCCTAGAACTGGATTTACAGATGGTTGTTAGCTACCACGTAGGTGCTGGGAACTGAACCCAGGTCCTCTGCAGGAGCAGTCCATGCTTTTAACCACTGAGTCATCTCTCCAGCCCTAAGTAAGCTATTTTTTTTTTTCCAGTAAGCAACTTTAAGTCTAAAAGTAAAATAAAAGCAAAAGCAGGTATATTTAAACTAAGAAGTGATTACTAGGTCTGAAACCTACCCATTCAGTCCTCACTTATTATCATATTTCAAGAAACTATAAGCATTTCCAAATTAAAGTTGGCTACTCAGTCGGTGCCTACTTTATGCTACAAATGCCCAAACAACTATTCGTGTGAGTCATGCCTTTCTATATTGTGTATAGAATAAAGTTTTACAGCAATCTAATAGGAAAAAGGTAAAAATTATTCTGGTAAACTCTTAGTTGCTGGTGGTTTGAAAATAATTTGAGGAATAAAAGTATTCTTCTCTGTGATCAATCTCTTGTGGATGGTGTAAAAGCCCACATAAAACCCAGTTATTGAAGAGTGTGTCATGGATCAGCCAATGGAGTAGAAATACTCCATGATTGTAAAAGCACTTAAGATCCCTGTTCTACATCCCCCTGGAAGTGCCTGACTATGATTTCACTGTGGGGAGAGAAACCGAAACCGACACACAGTTGTAGATTAGAAGCATATGGGTCTCATTTTCCAGCTAGTGAGAACTAAAGAGTTAATTGCATATACATGTCAGTCATCATCAGTCAGTCAATCAGGCAACTAATACCTTTAGGGGTCATGAATCTGAGAGGACTGAAGTTGATGGGAACTTGACAGTCCAAGGCTTGATACCCACATAGCACGTTGTGTGAAGCAAGCCACTTCTTGCTTGTGCAGATTGGCACAGCGGATGTTTAGCTCCTGTATTCCTGGCACTGTAACCCTAGTCTTCTGGAGAGCAGCAAAGATGATACTCATGCACTTGTTATTCTGCTAGCAATGCCAGACCATGTCACACAGGATCAGATTGAGAAGGGGGACACACTGAGATGAAAAAGACCCTGAGGGATCACCTAGGCCAACTCCACATAACCAAAGCAGATCAGCAAATCTTGTGCCAGTGGCCTGTGATTAGAACCATTATTTTTGACTCATAAACCTTTTGCTTAAGCCATAATATGTAACTTTATATTTATGTCTGGAATTTGTATGCCTGCTCTTTCAACTCATGAAACTGAGAACTAACATTGCCTACTAAAAGTAAACGCAGTGGTCAGAATCTTAGCGTGCAACTTAATGGAGTGAATATCAAAAATTTCACTCATAGAAACATGGAGTATATGCCAAAAGCATCAAGTAGACTTGAGATGAGTCTTTTAATGGACAGTAGAGAAGTAATCAAGGCAATGTAATGCATTCTATAAATGTCATTTTTCTTTTTTTGGTCTTTTTGAGACAGGCTCTCTCTGTAGCCCCAGCTGGCCTGGAACTCACTATGTAGACCAGACTGGCTTTGAACTCACAGAGATCCGCCTGCCTCTGCCTCCCAAGTGCTGGGACTACAGGCATGCGCCACCACACCCTAAATGTCATTTTTAAAATATATAGAACATGTATTTATTGGTTCTTAATCAAGGGCCTAGGTTACCATTCCTGGAAAGCTTTAAAAAGCATGTGGCTGACTGCTCTGCCCTAGTGTCTCCAGGCTGCTTGTGCATATTTTGAAAAGCCTCTCCATGTGATTTCAATATACAATTTATATCAACAATGCTCAAAATCCTCCTCTTTTACAAACACTGGATAGAAAAATAAAATGACAGCATTCATAGTTTAGACAAGTATCCAAACTGCTCTCTTCTACCAGATGTTCTCTGACTCCAAACATCTTCATAGCCGTATTGTATACATACGCTGTGTTGTGTCCAGATGCTGATGCATAACGCAGTCATATTTCAATCGTAAGTTTGGATTTGAGTTGGTAAGAGCTGAGAAAGGAAAGATATTCAATGGAAAACTCTAAAGCCTTATGTCAGCCAGGAATTCCCAGCCCTTTCTCACTTACTATCAAATCCTTTGCCAAACCTCTTTCTGAGGAGCCACATTGTCTGGCTTGAGTCCTGAACCCTTGACCTCCATTTGGCATAGAGTGAGGAATGAGGTCCAGATAATAGCAGAAGGAGAAAGAAAGAACCAGAAATTTCAGAAACTTCACAGAATGAATAATCAACTCTTAAAGATACCCAAGGTGCCTAAAATGAACAGACAAAGGAATTGACCCCCAGAGAACAGAAAGCCGTGGAAAACGTGGTGAATAGGACCTGTCTACACTTGGCAAGAGCAATAGCTCAAATTTTCTTTTATAATGAGCTTGTGATTAGCATACCACTGAAGAAAGTTATTTCAGCATCGGTCAGGCTATAAAGAAATTTCCAGTATTTTTAAAAATGAAGCCTATAGATCTTTAAAGAGAGGCACTGTTTGCATTTTAGGCCAAAGAAAGAGTACATGTATGTTGGAAGGGTCACTGTTTGGAAACCTAACCCAGGCTCCAATACCATAACCTAACCCAGGCTTCTCTCTGCTCTGCTCTGTCCTTTTATGCTTTATTTACAGGGATAAAGATCTCTTGCTTAAGGAAACAGAACAAAAAAAGAGGAAACACAGCCACTCCATGGCCTCTGTGTTTTCACATCACAGATTGGTTTCCTGGCAGCCATCAATACCTTTTGTTCCAACACTGTAACTCTAGCAGTGAGCCAATCCAGCCATGACATTTGTTCTGGGTGGCACCTCTGTCTTCCTATCTGAGAGAATGCAGTACGAGTCCACTGTTTGGTGTTGGGTTTCTCTTTCAACAGTCTGGTCTTTCAATGACATCACTCACAGCCCTGAGACAGAACTGTTCTTCCTGGGACTGTCTAATCGTGAAGCAAAAGTTACCTTCTATTTCCAGGCAGCGCTGTCATCAAAGAGCTCTCCTTTATAGTTGTGACAGTGCAATGAATAAGATTTTCTCCAAGTGTGCGGAAAAAGGCCAAAGCACCCTTTACAATAGGGAAGCCAACAAGGCGGCAGGGCTCAGCAGCCTCCCTACCAGACAGCTGCCTCCGAGATCCTGCTATCCTTCCAGCACACACTGTCTGCTTTGTGTGCAACTTTGTTTTGTTCTTTGCGACTTAAGATAAAACAGTAGAAAAGGCCAGTACTCACCGGGACAGGATACAGGTGTCCACTGGCGATTCATGAACGGTCTCTCTCTTCCCAATGACTTGGATTTCAACGAAGACTTAGTGTCTTAGACTATTTTCTGCTGCCATACCAGAGTACCAAAGATGAGGTAATTTGCAATGAAATTTATCTCTCACAGTTATAAGGCTGGGAAATCTACTCTCACAGGACTGGCATTTGGTGAAGACCTTCATGCTGCATGAGAATGTGGTAGAGGGTATCAGATGGTGAGAAGGCAGAGTGTAAGCAAGTTTTGGTAACAAAGCCCCGGTGTTCCCAAGTCCAAGGTATGTCAATTCATTTCTGAAGTGGAACATCAGCGACCCAATCACCTTGTAAACATCCCACCTTCCAACATGGACAGGCACCCCTAATCGGAAACCGAGATGCTCCCAAATCCCAAACTTTACGGGTGCCAACCTGACACAGTGAGTGAAAATTTCCAGAGCAAACCTTTTGAGAAAAATCTTTGTCAAAGCACAGATGCCCTGAAAATATTGCTTAAATTTTTTTCAGGTTAAATGTACATGATGTATATGAAATATGAACAAATTTTGTGTTAATAACATTTGGGTCACAATCCCAAATACATAAAGATATATCATTATGTATTTCCCGTGCCAAGCATTTTAGATAAGGGGCATTCAACTTGTGGAATCACTGTGACAATTCAATTTCAACATGAGTTTGGGAGGAAACAGTCAAGCTCTAGCAATTGGAAAGGAGATTTCATAAAAATCTTAGAGATAATTTTTGTAAGAGTTTAAAAAAATTCAAAAAGAAACAGGTTGGGAAACATTTGACCTTTATAAAATGGTCTTCTGGGTATTTCGTTTGGCAAGAATTTCATTGCTGATTGGAGTAAATAACTAGAATTGAAATTTCATTGCTGAGGAAGTTGTTTGTTCCTTGAGTGAGGACAGTGATTTCATAAGGGGAAGCAGAGTCCTGTTTGAAGTCGTTATTTAACTAGAAACCTATGGGAAAAGGACATTTCTACTGCTCGGTACTCTTAAACCCATTTGAACATTTAAAAATAAATAAATAAGAGTTGTTCAAAGCCCTCTTATCTTGTACTGACACAAAGAATATGATCTTGAATGAAATAATAATATGAGAAGTTAGGAGGCTTTCTTTAAAGTGATAGTTTTAGTTGGTTTCTCAAATGGCTTTATGGGAGGTAAGAGAAGGGAAGAGTTTCTCACACGACCATTTGTTGGTGCTTAGTGCTGTGTGTGTGTGTGTGTGTGTGTGTGTGTGTGTGTGTGTATTGTCTAGGATGGCTCTACCGCGAGGCCCACCCTGTTTCCCAAGCCACTGCTGGTTTATTTCATGTAGGCATTCTTTGCCTAGATTCCCGCCATGTTCCTTGTCAAGTTCATACCTGGAAACCCTGCTGTAATATCTCTGCTCTAGAAAAGAAGTGAAAGAAGACTGTTTCTTCTGGAATTTGCCTCTCTTGAACATCTTCACCTTCCGCTGTCCATTTTATTGTGTCTGAGGAAGAAGTATAATGTGATGGAGATAGAGTGGTAGAGCTTTGAATCTGTCTCCATGAGTATTTTGATTTGAATCTTTGGGGGTGATGGGAAGCACTTTGTGCTGGAGTCCTCGGTTTCAACAAGGCAGTGCTCAGCACGCCCCTTCCCTTTGTCAAATTATCCTACTCTGTTTTTGTTGATTTTTAAAACCATTTTATGATTAACTTTTGGGGGGCAGGGAAGTTAGGAGTTTTAGGGCCAAGTTGACAGAAAGATAGAGACTTTTCTTCTTTTCACGTTTATTGGTATGTTTATTTTCAAGATTGAGTAAGTGGCAGTTGGTATCTAAGTAGCAGGAAAGGTCTCTCACTTGACTGCACTTTAGAAGGATATTTTTAAGGCAAGGGGCTATAGTAGGGTTAGGCTCTATTAAGCAGTCTAAAACCATGGAAAGCACAGTGGCCTTTAGGTGCTTTCCTGAAATGCTTTCATGGCCCCACATGACTCTCCAAGTTCCTGAAACACTTGCATTTGTTTCATGGACTCCATGTTGCCAAATTCACTGTCCACCTGCATCCTTCATGGGGAAATACAGTGCTGGCTCACAGGAGACTTGCTGCCCTGGCCCCAGGGAGAGACCTGTGTTGCTTTGCCTTTCATCCTTGCTAAGTGCCTATGCATTTAGAAGCACGATTTTCAGTTGTGATTCTCTGTTAGAATTACCTAGGTAGACTGTAAAATACTCCAAGATCATGGCTCTTCTACAGAACAGTGAATCAGGAAGTCTTGGGATCGAACCCACCCACAGGCATTTTTAAAGGTCTTTCAAGTGACATCAACATGCCTCCATGACAGAATCACTGATTTAGAGAAAGAGCTACCAGCCCTGCAAAGGGGCTGTGATCATCTCAAAGGCACTTCAATGTGAGATCTAATCTCAAAGTCAAAATTATTCTGATATGTAACAAGTAATATATACAAA
>NW_008342636.1:483876-497903 GCF_000622305.1 Nannospalax galili | reverse complement strand
TATAAATATATATATGTGTGTGTATATATATATATATATATATATACACACACGTATATAAACAGTCTTGGTGTTCTCTCTTTGTTTCCCTGTGTTCCTTAGTCTGTCTTGTGAATTATTTCTGTACACAAGCTGACATATTGCCACAGAATAGTAATGAAAACCACTTCAAGGACAACTGATTGCTGAGGCAGTGGGAGTTAGGTCTTGGACTGGTGAGTGGTGATTGCATCAGAAGGCCTTGCCTGGGTTTTAGGAGCAACTTCTCAAATAAATAAAAACTGAAACCCGAAGAAGAAGGCCCACCTTGCAATGTGTGCACTCAGGTGTGGGAGGGTAGCACCCAGCCCTGTAGTTAGTGTCTTGTGTATACTTTTGTTTGCTTACAATCTCATTTCCATCTAAAAATTTAAGGGATTTTTTTCAAAATGTATATCATTCCTGCACTGAAAATATTTCAGTATTTTCTCAGAGTATCATTTATGAAGAGGAAAATCCAGGTCCCAGTTCATGGACAACAAGGGCCTGCTTAACACTTTGACTCCCACTTGCACCCTTCTTGTTTTCTTCTCTGCGTCTGTTCCCCTCAGTGGTTTCTGTTCTTCACTCTGGAGTTTGCTCCTCTTTTAGAGTGCTCTTTACCCCGACCAGAGGCGCCCAGTCCTGAACTGCTGGTCAAAAGGAGCTCTCTCCCACCAGCCTCCATTTCTCTCTCACATCTCCTTGGTGACTTTACATCATGGTAGTGTCACAGTCTCCAATTATTATGTTCATGTTGTTCCCGCCCTAGAGCTCTGACTTCCTCTTACTTCTGTGTCTTCAGCATGAGAGCACTTAGGGTCTACTGTTAGTCAGTGGTGTCCCTTTAAGAAATAAGACAAAGTGCTACTTGTGACAGACACAGAGTTAGGGACCTCACTCCATGAAATTTAAAAAAATATATTCTTCCTCCAGGCAGAAGTGCATCTCTGTGATGGCCTCCATGCAGACAATTGGTTAATTTTAGTCCTACTTGTTCCTTACAATAGTAGAACATAACCAAAGTGCTTGAAATAAGGGCACTCAGTAAATACTGGTTTAATCAATGACTTTAATACGGTTGGTTATGATAATGTTCATCAGCAGAATGCAGTGTCCTGGGTTGGATGAAGCACTGGAGCCCTGGTACAGCAAACTACAGGTGTGTTGTTGCATGCATAACAGCCAGCTTTCTAGAAGAAACAACAACTCTGATATGTGCTGTTTGCTGATTTGTAGTGTCTATGGTGTACATAGGCTGTATCAGACTATTCACATATTGTCAATGGTTTGCAAAATTCCTGAGAATTCAACAGTTGGCTTTTGAGAGCTGCTACAAACCAGCTCCAGAACACCAAACTGTATCCCAATGTTACACTCTGGGGAGCCAGAGAAAATGATAATGCTGTTTCCCACTAACAGAAGAAGTTTATAATCTCTGTGTTGGCACTTACATGGGCATGAGGAAGGAAATGGTATATTGTCAAAATGGGATGGCAAACATCTTGGGATATTTTAGAAAATGCACTGGAGGAAGATTAAGACTGACACCAGTTGACTAAGTTGCTGAGACTTGTTTTCCTCATATGAGAGAAACAATTTAGATGATTCTCCATTTTAACCCAACAGACTGGTATTCTAGCAAGCGTGAGGGGATAAAGTAAAGGAAAATGAAGGAGCCTGCTGTTTCTATGTATCAATGGATATGTGGTGTGACTAGAACTAATATATCAATTTTTCTAGGCCAGAGAATATTAATTGCATGTTTTCCTTTCTAGACTAAAAAGGATTTATTTTAAATTTTCCCTGAAACTAAATTGAGGCATAAGGACTTTTCCAGCTGTCAAAAACACTGTTCAGCTTAATAAGAACCCAATCCTTGTTCTTTCTTCTCCTCTCAGAGTTTGTGAATTTTCCTCTTTATTTCTCCACACACTCCATTTTACATTCTTTGTTTGATTCTGGATTTAAGTAAAAGTTAAACACATACTGGGCAATTCAGACAAAGCGGAAATCCAAACCATCAACTTGGAGGGGGATAAACCCCTGTCATCAGGACTCAGTCACAGCTTTAAGAGTTATCATTTCTGACGCTGAGCTATCACTTTTCTGGGAAAATGCTAGTGTTGAAATCTATTATTACTACCCCTCTCCCCATTCCATCCACCAGAACAAATGTCCAGCTTCCTCGAAAAATTCATATCGTGTGTGGGGAAGACAGGCGCCCCTGTAACAGCCTTTAGACTGAGGGGCCACCAAGCTCTAATAGAGTCTGCCATCCTCCCATGCACCATTGAATCATGTTTATATATAACTCACATATTAAAAAGCAACAGCCAATGTCAATGGTGCCGATATAAAAATATCTTAATAGCCAGTAACTGACTAATGAATACTACTGTAATAACAGTTTAATTTGAAGAATTCTGACAGCTGGTTGCTTTGATGAGAGTGGTTTCCAAGGAGTCCTTGTCTCCTGCTGAGAGCATCTCCAGCCTGCTGATTTACAGCAGCAGTGCAGAACTGTTTAATGTCACCACCTCTCAGCTGAAATAATAATAAACAGGGATGTTATGGTTTATTTTTCTGTATGAATTGTTCGGGCTCTGTATGGTAAGTACCAGCTCAATAGGGGATAATAGCTGCCATTCCTCTGGGAGATTTAACTGGTGTTTTTTTAAAATCTCTCTCTCTCTCTCTCTCTGTTTCTCTCTCTCTATCTCTCTCTCAGCAAGGTTTATTTATCAGAATGAATATAGAGGTTCTTAATTTCATGATAACTTTATTTTATTCTTTTCCATAGCTCTTGTTCATCCTATTTTGTTTAGCAATGTAATTACTATGGTTAAGATGTAGCTTCCTCATTATTGCTGAACTTCCCAAGACAGCTGAAAGCAGACAGCTAGGGCACGAAATATATGGTTCTACAACTTCTTAATTATACTGCGTGACTTCGTGTTTGATATAGAATAGCAATGTCTGGGATGTGAATCTAATCTCTGCAGATTTAGGACAATTGCCAAAAAGATTCATTGATTTTCTTTCTTTCTTTTTTTTTTTTTTTTGCAGGAGTGTAATCTTTTATTGTATAAATGTCAGAAGCTTCAAATTATTAGGAAATGTGTCAAGAAGCTTAAGATATAATAACATTCTTTAGAGAGCTTGGTGCTGAAGACAGTACAATGAAATGTTCAAAAAGCAAACATGTCACATGTTCTTAGAGAATAAAGCTCTGGGATTCATTTTAATTTGTCATTTTGAACAGGATGAGGCCTCTACTGGGTCTTTTGATGTGAAAGCTCTGGGGATGATAGATGGCTTTTCCCTGGTCATCCTTGAGTCTTTATAAGCACCAGATTGCAAAGACATCTGTAGTCCTGGGAAGGAATAAGATACTAATTTGGGATTTGAGGCTTCAGAGCTGGACTATGAAAAATGTCCAGGATTTGTTCTGGTAAAGAGGTCCTGAAGGGAGAATCAGGAAAAAATAAGGCTGTGGTGTGACCTGTCTCCTAGCCCAGGTGGAGCTTCTACTTCTGCTAAAACTAAGGGCTTCTTGGCATTAGGCAATCTACTACTTTGGATGACTTTAATCACCAGTGCATTGCTTACTCTTCTGCCACTGTGACAAAATACCCCATGAGGTGATTTAAGGGAAGGACTTGCTTTAACTCAAGGTTTCAAGCTATCGTGGCAGGAAGGGTACAAAGCAGATCATCCTGTTGGCCAGTAAACATAGAGTATGCCTGAGCTTGTGGGATCCTTCTTTTTTCTACCTTTATTCTATTGGTCCCCAGTCTAGGAGATGGTACCTCTCACATTGAGAGTGAGTCTTTCTTCTCTTAGTTAATCTTCTCTGTAAATGGCTTCCCAGGCATACCCAGAGGTGTGCTTGTCTAGTCTCTACTGTGCTTCTCAATCTGATTAAGCTAATGAGATTAACTATCAGAGTAAGCAATAGAAAAACCTACTCATTGTTGATTAAATAATAACAAGAGTGTAATGGTTCACTTATCTGCAAAGTCCTGAGGCTGAGGTATCATAAGTTTGAGCTCCATTCCTGATGCTCAGCACTGTGCTTGCTCTGTGTACTGCATTCATTCCCAAATGAGTATCTCCTTGGGCCTCATCCATACTCCTACCCTATCCTTTTTCTAAAGATCTCAAGGGAAAAGCCTGAGGTTAACAGAGATTTGATTGTCCTTGTCTGGCCTTGGAGCCAAATGCATGCCCCAAAGGAAGTAAAGGCTGTTAGGATGGGGGCATGAACACTCAGATAAGAGACAAGTCTTTTATCTGGAAAAAAATAATATATCAAGATTTCCCTTGGGGCCAGAACACATAGTTTCTACTACAAACATTTGGAGACCACTGGATTAAATGTTCAAGCTCTTCTGAAACATAGTGTTCACTGTCCAAGGAGCATAGTCTACTAATTTAACTTGTCATGCAAGGTCTTACAGTATGAGCTAGTTAGAACTTTTAGATGAAACTCCGCTATTATCAAGTTTCCCTAATTCTGATCTACTGATCCCATTCCCCTGCCTTACACACTCTCCCCCCATCCTTCATAAGGACTCTTTGTTCTCACCAATCACGTCCGACTTAGTCCTGAAGTTTCTCTTGGAGGAGGCACAGGATCATAACAAAGAATGTTGGCACTGAAGTTTGTGTGTTTTCCTGTATAAATTCTCATTTAATTGTTGCTTACAAGTCACTTAGCCATACTAAACTACAATCTCCTTGTAAGCAAGTACAAAACTGGAATATGATTCAAGTGCTGTTGTAAGCATTAAATGAGTTAGTAAGTGTTAAAAAAAAAAAAATAAGAAGCATCAGTCAGCTCCTGTCCCTTGGAAAGCAGTCAATAAATGTGAGCTGTGATTTAATGCTCCAGAAAATCATTCTCAGACTTCCCCCATGTTTTTCTTTGCTTTCATTATACATGTACACACATGTTAATTTATATGTTCACTTAAGTTCACCTACAATAGGATGATTGGACCTCTTAAACCAAATAATTCTTTTGACACAATAAAAATGTCTATAAAGCTAGTGGCCAGTTAGTTATTTAACCTAGGATCGAAAATCGTCCTGTCTCTTTAGTTAGAAAATATTTACTGAGCACAATATAGGTTTTTTTCCCCTCTTCAGCCCATTTCTAGGCAATTTATGAAGTGTAGGGGATATGGCAGTGAATGAGACAATCTCATACGTAACAGAGACAGCAAGTATTAAATAGAGTCAAATGTGAAAGTGTGGAGTACTCTAAAGGAAAAAAGGTACATGTTCTGTGCACTGAGGAGATAAAGGTTTATGAGTTTGGGATAAATCACAGGCTTTTTCTGTTGCCTAAAGGTATGGATGAACATTAGCATGATTATTATATTCAGAGTGGTGCTATATGTAGACAGCAAATAGCTTATATCTGTATAATGCTATTATATGCACCCTATATGCAGTTGAATATATTCCAGTTCAATAGTGTTAATGTTATTTTCAAGATCAGGGACCCAAAGAAGTATGGAGGCAATAGTGGGTGGTCTCTTCCCCGCTCTCTACCTTGTGTCCCTTCCCCATCTCTTCCATTGTCATTATTTGTAAGGCATAAAAGATGAATATCGTGCATATATTTGTGGTAGCAGGGCTAACAAACAATAGCATTTGGAACTATCCAATTGAATATAAAAAGACAGCAGTTTGGGAACCACAGCTAGATGTTTCGTCCAGTGCAGAGAATACCAACCACTGCAATTTCCTTGCCTTGTTTCGAGAGTTAAGTAACCATGCTTACAGTTTATGAATTCTTGTTCAGTGCAGTTCCACAGACAGAAAGACAATTTGCTGACTTGACATGGGACTTTGTTAATGATGTTGTAAAACTCCCTCTTCTGCTCCTTACCTGCCAGCCCCCAGTGTGTGTTCGGGAGCACATTTCCAGTACTTGTGCATCACCACATCTTCCGTAAAGACAGTGCATGATCCTCGTGCTGTCATCGGAGAAGGAATTGCTTAGACAGATTCCATGTAAATGAGGAATCAAAATGAGTGAAAAGACTGAGTAGATCAGCACAATCAGCTACAAATTAAAATGGACAGATCCTGTGACACGGACTTTGCTTTCTTTTGTGATTTTTCTTTTAAGACAAAGTCTCTCTGTGGCCCTAGGGGCCCAGAACTTGATACATAGATCAAGCTGGCCACAGTCTCGCTGCAATCTACCTGCCTCTGTCTCCGGAGTGCTGGGATTAAAGGCATGTGACAGCACTGACTTCTGAGGTCAAATACTGAATGTTTTCGCCATAAGAGGTGGGAGATGAGAAACAGGAAAGAGGAAATGGGGAAAAGGAAAGAAGTAATTTTTTAAATTACTTTGAAAAAGCTCAGCTTCCAAGTTACATTCTTGGACTGCGTAAGAAAAATAAATTCTAAGGAAATTTTTTAACATTAGAAGTAATCACTGAACTCTTAGCTAGAGAAAGTTAATAAGTGTCTTACTTGTGTATTTAAAACCAGCAGTTGAGGAATAAGAACAGTTTAACATTATATACAATCTGGGAAAGAGAACTCAAATTGTGAGTCAGAAAATGTGTGCGCCAAGTTGTGATCATGTGACTCTAGGTCTCATCCTGAGTAATCAGAAAAGCAAAGTTTTGTTACAATTCTCTCAAAGGCCCCTTCTAGGTTTCAATTTGTGTTAACATCATGTTTTTATAAAAGTTTGAAATAAAGGAATGAGAGAGAGAGAGAGAGAGAGAGAGAGAGAGAAACTATGAACAAAAGAAAAGTCCTCAGTAAATCAAATAAGCAAAAAGGTTGTTTCTCCAGCTGATCAATTGGGTTGAAGATTTTTAGGACTATACATGAAAATAGCATGTGCAGGCATGAAGTTGAAGGGAACCAAGTCAGAGCAATCATGTAATTTCTTTTTTTTAATGTAGGATTTCCTCAGGTTGGGGTGTAGCTCAGTTGGTAGAGTGCTTGCATCACATGCATACAGCCTTCCGTTTGGGCCCCAGCACCACATATGCCAGGTGTGGTGGCCCACACCCATATTGGAGGCAAGAGGGTTAGAGGTTCAAGGACATCCTACATAGCAAATCTGAGGCAGCCTGGGCTATGTGAGACACTGCCTCAAGAAAAAAAAAAAAAAAGGAAGGAAGGAAGGAAGGAAGGAAAGAAGGAAGGAAGGAAGGAAGGAAGTCTTATTTATGAGCAAAGGAAAAGAAAATGTATAAAAGTATAAAGAACAGACTAAGATGAAGTCACGCATATGACTCATTTCCAGGTTCAGGCTTTAATTGAAATGACAGTTAAAAAGAACTTCTTTCCCTTTTGGACACATTGCAAGCTGTTCGCAGAGACTAAATTCTATTTCATCGAATTTGTATAGAAGCTCCCACTCTTCATACAAAAAAAAAAAAAAGGCATTTGAAAGAATCTCACTTTTAACAATAAATGGGACTAAATGAAGTATGAGTTGGAGCTGTTCCTCTTTGAAAGCCTGCCTGTTTCCAGAACCCCAGCAAAAAAATAAACCAAAACCACCATTTCACACAAATAGCAAATTAGTTACTCCTCTTCCTGCTCACCAAGACTTTCACTTGATCCAAGCAGCCTACATATCTCTCACATAAAAGGTTCAGGGGAAAGTTAATGAGAGTACAGAAAACATAAGCCACATTAAATGAAGAAGAGAAAAATATAACAGATTAGTTAAGTGAAGGTGCCTGAATCATGAGTATTAAAAGATAAAATGGCAGCAATTGCTAATTGCCACTTAATTTTCCTCTGATTTCTTAGTTCTTCCTGGAGGTGATGCTCAATGTTAGGTTCAGTCTCTGAGAGCCACAGCAAAGCAACTGGATACTCTTCACACTCAACTAAGAATAGACTAGAACCAGCTGAGAGACTAGATATTCTAGTTACTGCCAGATAGCCCCATCCTTGACCTTACAGGGCCATGTTGAAGCTGCAGTACAGCCAAAGAGATTTCAAGATCAGAGGCAACATTATACTCAGACTTTATGTTCTGTAAAGCAATATGGAAATATCATTTATTCAGCAGCTGATAAACTAAAGTTGAAAGAAACATTTAGAAGGGGCAGGGTGTGTTGAATTTGAGTCACAATGTACAGCGTCTTGAGAGCTGTTATTCTTCCTGAAAACTTTCCAAAAATGTGCCTCTACTATCAATCTTCCCCAAGCTCACATGCATACTGTCCTTCATCTTCTGAAAGCTATGAATATTACAGATGACAATGGCCTCTAGGAGACTAAATCACAACCTAGTAATGAGGTGTTTGAAGGAATCATGCTGGAACAAAACAAAACAGGCTCTAGATAAGTCAGCAGAAATATTTTTACTATTCCTGAAAACCCACCGTATTTTTCTTTTCTTTTTTTTTTCTTTCTTTTTTTTTGACACAAAGGCTCTGTAAGATTTCTGAATGGTTTTCCCAAAGAATGAACAAAAGACCCTCCTCACTGCAGGTCAAACAAAATTTTGGCTAAAAGTCAAACAACAAATCTGTTAAGAACACCACGAGGATATCTTTAACAAGAGTGTTTTCATTTCTTCTTGGTTCTTGGTTTAAAAAGTATTAACATGATTTGGAGAATGATACTTTCTGCCAAGTCTGAGGACCAGAATTTGATTGCCAGAATTTGAGAGGCATGTATCAGTTCCCCCAAGTTATCCTCTGACCACCATACCTGTGTGGTGGCAAGCTTTCCCCACCTCCACAAGTAAATGTATTTTTAAAAATAACAAAAAACCTAAAGTATAGCTGGGTGTAGTGGTACACGCCTTTAATCCCAGAACTCAGGAAGCAGAGGCAGGCGGACCTCTGTGAGTTCGAGGCCAGCCTGGTCTACATAGTGAATGTCAGGCCAGCTGGGGTTACAGAAAGTACAGGAAGACCCTGTCTCAAAAAAAAAAAAAGAAAGAAAAAAAAAAGAAAAAAAAAAAAAAAAAAAAGAAAGAAAGAAAGAAAGAAAGAAAAAGAAAAGAACCTAAAGTATGTAAGAGCACTTTTATTTGTATTGTACAGAAAAAAAAAGACTTTCTGGTAATGGTCATGAGGATAAAGAATTAAAACCAATGATTCTCAATCAAATATTGATACTTAAATGTTGTTTTGTGATATATTCATGTAGTTCAACTATATGAAGGAAGACATCAGCAGGCTAAAATGTTTTAAGAAAATCACTCGGGCATTATACAGATCTTTTTCTCAAGGATGACCCTCTTCTCCCATTTTCTCCAATATTTTATTATAAAAAACTTCAAACATGCATCAAAGTTCAAAGGATAGTACAGTGAACATCTGTGTACCCATCACCTGAATTCTACCATAGCATTTTACTCAACTTGTTTTATCCTCTCTCCATCTTCCTAACCATTCCTCCAGACATCCATAGAGCCATTTCATTTTCCTGATGTTTGAAAGAACATCGCAGATGTCAGTACATTTTCCCCTGAACACTTCATCATTCATGTCATTAGCTAGTGTTCAATGTTCATTTATAGTCTTAGTCTTATGATGAAAAATTGATACACCATGAAAGGCACATGTCCTAACTGCTTTCTGTGCTTTGGAAAACATCATCTGTGTTATCTGAACTTAGTGCTCTGTTTTGGATCTTCAGTGCTCCCCAAAGGCCGACCTGATAAAGCTTGGACCCCTGCAATGCTGGACACTTAAGAGATAAGATGAAACGAGAGGTTTTCAGGTAATAAAACAGGTGACCTGTTCTGGAAGAGGCTATTGGTACCCAGCTCCTTCCGCTTCTTTCTAATTCTGTCACGAAATGAGAGGCTTTGCTCTACTGCACACTCTCACCATAAGGTTCTGCCTTACCCAAAACCAACTAGGCCGATCAATCATGCACTGAAACCTCAAAACTATGAGTGAAAATAAAACTTTTCTCTTTACAAGTTGATTGTCTCAGGTAATCATTACAGTAAGGGAAAGCTAGCAAGACTAGCACTGCATCAAATATTACTACCACTCTAGAATTTCCCCCAGCCAGTCCTTATCCTCAGTCCTCCAGAAACCACCACTGTTCTTACTTTGGTCCCCAACATAGATTAGGTTTCTCTGGAACATTACATAGCAGAATTGGATAGTATAAACTCTTATATCTCTCAATCAACATATTCTGGGAGTATCAATCATTTGTTTCTTTTTCTCATTACAGGAATATTCTGGTATTCTGCTATGATGGTATCACAATTTGCTTTTTAGTTTACCTATTCATGGACACCAGTGTTATTTCTATTTTTTGACTACTGCAGATGTGTCTATAAAAGATCTTATATTTGATTTTGTTTTGTTTTATTTTTACTTATTTATAAATTTTATTATTTATTTATTTATTTAGTGTGTGGGGGGGGGGTCATGAAGCCCAGACTGGCCTCTAACTCTCTATGTAGCCAAGGATGACTTTGAACTCCTAATTTTCTTGCCCTTGCTTTTCAAGTGATGGGATTTCAGGATTCACCAAGCATCCTATGCTTTATATGTAGGCATTTTCAGTATCTCTCCAAAATGCCCAATCTATTGAGCTCATATGAAGGTCTATACATTTCAGATTACTAAATAAATTTCAATTTCAAGAACTTCTTGGGCTTAATACATTCTGTGGAAAACTCCCCACCCACCCCTGCCTTTGCCATTGAACAGTTGAGCACAGATGGAAAGAATTTTAAAAAGGAAGTAATGGCCTTAGGCATAGTCTTGAAGTGTGAATACACTGTTTTCTTCAAATAACTTATATGTAGAATAGGAAGAAAAAAAATAAAAGAATACTCTCTACACTTCTTCCGTAAAGATTGACTGTGACTTAAAATAGCCCGGAGTTATTAATGCTGTAAATCTTTCAGGAAGAGATTTCAATGCTTGTTCTTCCTGCTCTGAAAAAAAAAATCAGCATATCATAGATCTCACATAAGTGACACAATTTCAAACTCTGTCAAGATTAGAGTATTATTAATGCCCAAGGATAAAGTGAATTGTGGATTTTTTAAGTGTTTCTCTAAATAGCTAAGTATGTTGAACTAATATTTACTGGTATAGATAGGGGATTTCAAATGGTCCTCTGAACAATTGAAGCCTTGTCTATAAAACTGTTGAAGGGAAAAAATCTGAGTAAAGCTGCTGAATATTCCTTCAAAATAATTGGAAAGAACTAATTATGGATGACCACACAGTGCTGAAGGTAGTTGGGGAGGGGCAACAGAAAGACTCCTTCTAACTTGGACGGTTGTATGTTATAGTAACAGGACACTGACTATTACTGTTAGCAAGGTGTTAAATAACTTTATGATGATATCTGTAGGGGTTTGAATGAGAAATGTCCCCATAGGCTCATGTATTTGAACACTTGGCCACCAAGAGGTACTGCTGTTTGGGGAGGTTGTGGAACCTTTAAGACACAGAACCTTGAGGGAGGAAGTATGTCACTGGGGTCTGGCTTTGAGTATGTACAACCTTACCCCACTCCTTCTTGATCTTTCTGCTTCCTGTGTGTGAAGGAACTGTGAACATCCAGCTTCCTGCTCTGGCTGCCATGGATCCCGGCCAGTACAGACTCTCCCACTGGAACTTTAAGTCGAAATAAACTCTTCTCTCTGTAAATTGCTTTTGTCATAGTATTTTATCACAGAAACAGAAGAGTAACTGATACGGCTTCTAAAAAGCTCTTTACTGGAAAGTTATTATTATATGAATTTACAGTTCAAAATCCTGAATACATGTTATCTATGGAAAGACTTTAATAATAAAGTGCATTTCCAGAGAATCTCCATCTGATTCATCTAGTCAACTCTGCTTTTATCTTTATCAGTCCACCTCAGTACTCTGATTCTAAGACCTTTTGTTTCTCAAAAAGGGAAACATTATAATTTATTTCAAACTGAAGGAAAGAAAGTTGTTTTATTAGCTAGAAAAATAAGTTCACATGCAATGCTTGGGGTCTGCAGAATATAAAACCCACTAATCTAACTGCAGTGTCATAAAAACATCAAAATGACAGTAGTAGTAGTCCTTTGAATTTTTGTTTTTATCTTTTTCTTTTTAATGGCTGGAATGAGAAAGAGGAAAAGGGCAATGTTTCCTTAGCTATCTGGGTCAGGAGAGCCATCTGGCACTCATTTTAACTACTATGGGGAAACCAATAAACCCAGCACTAATATTCCAATCTAGTCACTAATCGTGATAATCAGAACATCTGGTTAGGATTTCCCTTTGCTGGGGTGTCCCCAAGGATTTTATTAGCCATCAATTTTCCTTTAGAACTGTGTTCACTCTCAACATTAGCTTCCCTTATCTTACCTCTGCCTGGTTTGAGCCAGGCACACCATTCTGTCTTTTCTTATAGTCCAAGGTAATCTACATTTTAAATCTCTTCTGAGCTTATATGGGAAACATACCACTAATTTTAAGAATCGATGTCAGTTTCTATCACTATTACTATCATTTTGTTCCTATTCACAATCCTTTGACCTAAGCTCTCACTTCTTTTGTCCAGGCTGTTACCAGAGAACTGGAAAATTCACTTCAGGTGACTGAAGGTTAGGGCTGCCTGCCTTCAAGCACCTTCTCAGATAAAGAACTAAACTTAGACCAGAGGATTAAAAGGAATTTTAGCGAAACTAGAGTTCAGGAAAAATATAGTAAAGGCTTGCAAGGAGGGGAAGGATGCTGACTGGGTGAAGATCAGTGAACTGGTCACCTCAGTGAGCCAGTCACCTGGAGTCTTTGTCCATTGCAAACTAAATTTCCCAGAAAAAAAGTTATACTGATGTTGGAGAGTCTACAAAGTCAAAAGATTGATAATTTGGAGTGTTGCAGATCCAGAGTCAAATTATCTTGGGCTATTTTAGTTCCCTTCACAGTCATTCACTGATCACCCCTGTGTCTAACTTTAACATTATTTTGCCTATCAGGTAAAATATTTAGAATGCATTAGCAGACTGCTGAAAAAGCCAAGAATGTCATCAGACAGCATTGAGACCCACAGAGTTCCCTCTGCTTTGCTCTGCCCTGTCTACCTATAGGCCACAGCAACGTATTTGGTAAATGCCCTGATTGATGACTTTCTTTCTTCTATAACTAATAAACCCTAACACACGTCCATACACCAATAAATGGACTCAATAGGCTGTTCATAGATACATATATATATGTCTATATCTGTAACAGTAATAGTTAAAAAAAGGTCAGAATATTGAGAAGGAGTGGGGGGAATGTGGAAGGAGTTGGAGGTACAAGAGGGAAGGGGAAATGATGGAAATAAAGTACTCATGTATGAAATTCTCAAAAAAATTAAATTGGGGCTGAAAAATGGCTCAGCAGTTAAGAGCACTGACTGATCTTGCAGAGGACCCAGATTTGGTTCGCAGCACCCACATGGCAGCTAACAACCATCTGTAACTTCAGTTCCAGGGAATATGATGCCCTCTCTGACCTCCATGCACATTTCAGGCCATGGGTACACTTACATACATGCAGGAAATACACTCATACACATAAAAATTAAAATAATAGCCATCTGTGGTGGCACACACCTTTAATCTGAGCATTTAGGAGGCAGAGGCAGGCAGATCTATGTGAGCTCAAGGCCAGCCTAGTCTACATAGCAAGTTCAAGTTCCAGGCAAGCTAGAGCTACAGGGCGACCCTGTCTCAAAAAAAAAAAGAAGAAGAAGAAAGAAAGAAAAAATCTAATAAACAAAATATTTAAACTTTTTAAAATTAAAAAGTGGTTTTAGATCTCATATAGCCAAAGATTAAAGGGGCCAATCTAACAAGACGACCCTAGTCAAAAAAAAAAAATAAAAACCCAGAAAAAAAAGAGAAAAAGGGGGACCCCTTTCAAAAAAAACAAAAAAAAAAAAAAAAAAAAAAGAAGAAGAAGAAGAAAGAAAGAAAAAATCTAATAAACAAAATATTTAAAATTTTTAAAATTAAAAAGTGGTTTTAGATCTCATATAGCCAAAAATTA
>NW_008342636.1:481920-482945 GCF_000622305.1 Nannospalax galili | reverse complement strand
GAATCTAGTCAGCCTATCTAGAGGTCTTTGTTTTAGGAGGGTCAGCTGTTCCTCATCTAGCAGTAATCAGTTGTCAATATTCCTTCAGATAAGATTGGCATCTGCTGTTCATTTTCCCAGTTCTATGCTGTGTTACTATCTGGGAGTCCCTTTGGCCACCCCGGTGGACAACTCAAAAGAAGGTATCTCCTGTCTGGCATTGTTGTTTGTTATATGCCTTTAGCTATACATATGGACTCTTAAAAAATTATACTGGCCCCTTTAATCTCTGGTTATACTTCCTTTTGGGTGTTTAAGGCCATACAGTTGGCCCAGATAAACCAATTTATTTTTACTCTTTAGGTCCTTTGAGGATCTGTTCCTCAGGGGTCACATGGGCTTGGGAGGAGGCCCTGGCTCCTTTCTTTTACCAGTTCTGCCTATGTGAAGATAAGTAAAAGGTCCTGCTCGACCGTGGCTGGCTTCGCTTGGAAGCATGGAGGAAATGATTTCTCTGTTTTGACCCTCCTCTTTGTAGATTGGGCAGTGGTTCAACTCTATCTCGTGGGGTCCCTTTGGCCTCCTTGATTAAGGGGACAGGTGATCCACCACAATTACAGGACATTTTGAGAGATGCTTGTAGTCTCCTAGAACTAGTTGACCTAGGAGGGCAAGGAGCAAAAACTATCTTTTATGTCCCTATGACCAAATTATTAGAGACCTCAAAGTATGTCTGTTAAACATCCAAGAAGGTTAGTCCCACCAGTCTGGTATTTTTAATTACTGTGTGTCATGTAGATAAATCTTGGGCAAAGAAACAGTTCTCAGATAAACCTTACCTAGATATATATTTCTTGATCTGCTATGTGTAATTTGTCAGTAGGTTGTTGGACTTATATGGTTCATTCTGGTTTCCAAAACTAGCTAGGCATTATATATCTCTCACATTGTCTCACCCTCCACCATAGTTTTCCCACTTAAGGTGCCCCCATTTCTCCCCTTTCTCCCTTAATAATACCCTTCTTCTATGGTCCTACCTCTCTCGA
>NW_008342636.1:480804-481787 GCF_000622305.1 Nannospalax galili | reverse complement strand
TTCAAGTTCTTTCTTCTCCTTTAAATCCCTGTTTCCTTTCCATTATCCTGGTTCCTGTAGTTATGTCTGGACACATACTTGTCAGGGTTTGGTTCTAGGATCAACATATGGGGATAACATATGTCGATTTTTTTCTGAGTCTGTGTTACTTCACTTAGTATAACAGTTTCTAGTTGCATCCATTTACCTGAAAATTTCATGATTTTATCTTTCTTTACTGCTAAGTAAAACTCCATCATATAAATGAGCCACATTTTCATTATCCACTGACCAATTTAGGAACACTTAGGTTGCTTCCATCTCTTAACTATTGTGAAAAGAGCAGCAACAAACATGGATGTACAAGTGTCTCTGCAATAGGATTAGTTCTTTGGGTATATGCCAAGGAGTGGTATAACTGGGTCAAATGATAGGTTCATTTGTAGTTTTCTAAGAGTTCTCCATACGGCCTTCCATAGGGGCTGAACCAGTTTGCAACCCCACCAGCAGTGGATGAGTGTTCCCCTTTCCCCACATCCTGTTCAACATTTGGTATCATTTGTTCTCTTGATCTTAGCCTGTCTGACTGGGGTAAGATGAAATCTCAAAGTGGTTTTATTTCGCATTTCCCTAATTATTAGTGATGTCAAACATCTTTTAAGATGCTTCATCACCATCTTTACTTCTTCTTTTGAGAACTCTCTTAGCCCATCTTTTAATTGGGTTACTTCTTGTCTTGATTATCTGTTTTTTGAGTTCATTATATATTCTGGATGTTAAACCTCTGTCAGATGTATCACTGGTGAAGATTTTCTCCCATTCTGTGGGTTTTCTATTCGCTTCCCTGGTTGCCTCCTTTGATGTAAAGAAGGTTTTTAGTTTAATGAAGTCCCATCTGTTAATTCTTACCCTTGTTTCCATTAATCCATCCATCCATCCATCATCCATCCATCTATCTATCTATCTATCTATCTACCTATCTATCTATCTATCTATCTATTTAT
>NW_008342636.1:477145-480532 GCF_000622305.1 Nannospalax galili | reverse complement strand
GACTGTAGCTGTGAAATACAGCTTAAAATCTGGTATAGTAATCCCCCTGGCATTGGTCTCAGTGCTCAGGGTTGTTTTGGCTATCTGAGATCTTTTGTGCTTCCATATGAGTCTTAGGATGGTTTTTTTCCAATTCTGTGTAAAATGTCATGGGGATTTTGATTGGCATTGCATTGGTAGGATGGTCATTTTCACAATATTAATTCTTCCAATCCATGAGCATGGGAGGTCCTTTCATCTTCTGATGTCTTCCTCAATCTCTTTCTTTAATGATTTAAAATTTTCATTTTAGAGGCCTTTAATGTTTTTGGTAAGGTTTATTCTGAGATATTTTTTATTTTTGCAGCTATTGGGAAGGGGAGTGTTTCCATGTGCTTTTTCTCTGATTGCTTGTTATTGGTATATAGAAAGGCTACAGACCTTTGTAGGTTAATTTTGTAACCTGTCACTTTACTGAACATGTTAATAATTTCTAGGAGTGTCCGATGGAATTTTTGGCATCTCTTAGATACAATATCATATCATCTGCAAAAAAGGATAATTTGATCTCTTCTTTTCCAATTATTACTCCTTTAATCTCCTGCTCTTGTCTTATTGCTCTTGCAAGTTTCAAGCACTATGTTAAAGAGAAGTGGAGATAGTGGGCAGCCTTGTCTGGTTCCTGATTTCAATGGGAATGCTTCCAGTTTTTCTCCATTTAGAATGATGTTGGCTGTGGGTTTGTTGTATACAGCTTTAATTATGTTGAGGTATGTTCCCTCCAGTCCAATTCCCTCTAAAACTTTGAACATAAATCACGTTGAATTTTGTCAAAGGTCTTCTCTGCATCTATTGAGATGGTCATGTGGTTGTTGTCTTTGAGCCCATTTATACGATTTATGACATTCATTGACTTATGTATATTGAACCATCCCTGCATCTCTGGGATAAAGTCGACTTGATCATGGTGGATGATCTTTTTGATGTGTGTCTGTATGCGCTTTGCAAGTATCTTGTTGAGAATTTTTTCATCTATGTTCAATAAGGATATAAGTCTATAGTTTTCTTTTTTGGTTGTGTCTTTTCCTGGTTTTAGTATTAGAGTGATGCTGGCTTCATAGAAGGAATTTGGAAGTTCTCCTTCCATTTTTATCTTTTTGAATAAATTAAGTAGTATTGGATGTAGATCTTCTTTAAATGTCTGATAGAATTCTGCTGTAAATCCATCTGGTCCTGGGCTTTTTTTAGTCGGGAGGTTTTGTATTACTGTTTCAATTTCTTTTTGTGTTATGGGTCTGTTTAAGCTTTTAATATCTTCTTGGTTTAGTTTTGGTGGTTTCCATGCCTTTAGATATCGGTCCATTTCTTTTAGGTTTCAAAAATTTAGTAGCATATAGGTTTTTAAAGTATTCCCTTATAATGTTCTGTATATTTCTGGTGTCTATTGTGATGTTTCCCCTTTCATCTCTGATTTTTTGATTTGGAGGTTATCCTTCTTTCTTTTGGTTAACTGGGCTAGTGGTCTTTCAATCTCTTTTATCTTTTAAAAGAACCAGCTCTTGGATTCATTGATTCTTTTTATTGTTTTCTTTGTTTTGATTTCATTAATTTCTGCCCTGACTTTTGTTATTTCTTCTTGTCTGCAGGGTTGGGTTTCATTTGTTGTTGCTTTTCAAGTGTCTTGAGTTGCAATGTTAAGTCATTTATTTGTGTTCTTTCTGATTTTTTGATGTAGGCTCTTAGAGCTATAAACTTCTCTTAAGGACACCTTTCAGCATGTCCCAGAGATTTTGTTGTGTTGTATTGGCCTTTTCATTTAGTTCCAGGAATAATTTTATTTCTTTCTTAATTTCTCTTTTGACCCATTCATTATTTAGGACTGTGTTGTTTAATCTCCATGTGTTCATGTGGTGATTAGGGCTTTTTCCAGTGTTGAGTCTAAGCTTTATTGCATTGTGGTCTGATATAATGCATGGGATTATTTCAATCTTTTTGTATTTGTTGAGGTTTGTTTTGTGCCCCAGTATATGGTCGATTTTGGAGAAGGTACCATGGGGTGCTGAGTAGAAAGTATGTCCTTTGATGCTTGGGTGGAATACTCAGTAGATGTCTGTTAAGTCCATTTGATATACGGTATGTCTCTGTTAACTCTCTGCCCTGTTGAACTATCTACTGGAGGCAGTGGGGTATTGAATTCCCCTACTATTAATGAGTTGGGATTAATCTGGGTCTTAAAGTCCTGTAGTATTGTTTTTATGAAGCTGGGTGCACAAAAGTTTGGTGAATATATGTTCATGATTGTAATACCTTCTTGATTTTTTGTTCCTTTGATCAGAATGAAGTGGCCCCCTTTATCTCTTCTGATTAGTTTTAGTTAGTCTATTTTGTCAGATATTAGAATTGCAATGCCTGCTTTTTTCTACCATTTGCTTGGTATATTTTTTTCCATCCTTTCACTTTAAGATAGTGTCTGTCCTTGAAAGTGAGATGAGTTTCTTGCAGAGAACAAAAAGATGGGTTTTCTTTCTTAATCCATTCACTTAGTCTGTGTCTTTTGACTGGAGCGTTCAGTCCATTAATATTTAAAGTTATTAATGAAAGATGAGTATTGAACCCTGTCATTTTTATTTCTGTTTACATTCTTGATATAGCTGTGCTTTTCCACAGTTATACTGTCATTAAATTTCTTTCTACACCCCCTTGGGTATAGTCATTCTTTTTTTCAGAGCTTTGTATTGCTTCCAGAACTCTCTGAAGGGCTGGTTTTGTGGACATGAAGTCCTTCAGCCTATTTATGTCATGGAAGATTTTTCTTTCACTATAATAGACATTTTGGCTGGGTATAGTAATCTGGGTTGGCATCTGTGGTCATTTAAAACTGGGAATACTTTGGTCCAGGCTCTTCTGGCTTTCATAGTTTGCACTGAAAAGTCAGCTGTGATCCTAATGGGTTTTCCTTTATAGGTGACTTGTTGCCTCTCTTTTGCATCTTCAGTATTGTCTCTTTATTTTGTACATTTAGTGTTTTTGCTATAATGTGCCCTGGAGAGTTTCTTTTCTGGTCCTTTTGGTTTTCTATATGCTTCTTGCGGTGACTTGTTGCCTCTCTTTTGCATCTTCAGTATTGTCTCTTTATTTTGTATATTTAGTGTTTTTGCTATGATGTGCCCTGGAGAGTTTCTTTTCTGATCCTTTTGGTTTTCTATATGCTTCTTGTATTTTATTCACATGTCTTTTAATTTTGGAAATTTTCTTCCACAATTCTGTTGAAGGTCTGGTCCATGCCATTATCTTGGGATTCTTCTCCTTTCTGTATGCCTATGATTTGTAAGTTTGGTCTTTTCGTGGTGTCACACAATTTCCTGTATATTCCATTCTTTCGATTTCTTAAATTTTTCACAATCTTTT